>NC_083111.1:71036135-71181861 GCF_949774975.1 Lagenorhynchus albirostris | reverse complement strand
GGCTGGCTTCAATCAATGAGGCTCTAAACTCACCACTCCTGGGGCTGCAGGGGTACTGGTGGGGATAGCTGGATTCAGGATGCACAGCCAGCAATAAGCAACCAGAGGGCCTCTGCATTCTTTTGTTCATGAAAACCTTGGTTTACGCTACCAAAGCTGGGCTGGACAGAGGAAAACATGAAAACGAAGCCTTACTCAGCAACAGGGCCAACAAGCAAGCTTAGTATAGGGCAGCAAAGTCTGCTACTTCCCTCAAAACCAAAATTCTAGTTAGCCACTGCAAGAGAACAGAATCCAAACGGATTTGCAGAGCAATCAGGGCAAGAATTGGATGTCCAAAGCAGGGGAGGAAATATCTTTTCTAAAAGAGAGGATAACAATAAGAAGTTTTTTGCTTTGAATAGTGCTTTATCATCAACAAAATGTAATCTCACGGACTCTCTGGCCAAACTGCTGTGCTCCAATCCAGCTCTTCCCAGTTATAAGCTGAGTGAGCCCGGGCAAGACAAACGTTTGGTGTCTTACTTTCCTGGGGTTCATAAACCCTACTACTACCTTCCTATTAGGACTTTTGTGAGGATTAAATAAGATCATGCATATGAAGTATTGAGAGCATGCCTGCTACGTGGAAATGCTACATACATGTGTTTGCTATTATTTCATTTGTTCTTTACAAACGGCCTGCAAAGAAAATAGAATAGATATTACCGAAACTGTGGGTAATTAGCCAAATCCATTTCACCTGCCTTCACTCATCAAGGTCGTCTACAAAAGACTTACATAGCTTTCAAGCAGCACGTAGCCTAAATAATAAGATGTTTGCCCCAGTTTTCCAGGAACTTGGAGTCAGCTGTGTCTAGTTCGAGCTGAGCTCGTTAAGACCGGGCATGCGCAATTGTCAGCTGCTGACCTTTTGACGTCAGAGGGCGTCAGGTCACGCTAAGGGCCTCCATTCCTTAAAGGTGCAGACGCCGGTAGCTTAGTTAGAGAACAACAATTACCGCACCTTTTCCCAACTGCATTTCTCCATGCTCCCCACGCCTTGGGCCGTCCTGCGTCATGATTCCTTATCCCATAAATACCCCAAGCCGCTTGCCTTCAGGTAAGTGGATCTGAGACTAGTTCTCCCATCTTCCTGATTGGCTGCCTCGCGAATAAAACCTCTCTCTGCTGCAAACCTCGGCATCTCAGCATTTTGGCTTGCTGTGGTTCGGGCAAAAGGAACCTGGTTCAGTAATATTATCTCCGTCGGAAGGATGGAAGCTACGAGTGGTTAAGAAGTTTAAAAGTGTACCAGTAATAAGTTGTAGAGGTAAGGTTAAAACCTAGCTCCAGTGCTTTTCTTTTTTCTTTCCTATTTTCTTTCGGTCCGCCATGCGGCTTGCGGTATTTTAGTTCCCCAACCAGCGATTGAACCTGGGCCACAGCAGTGAAAGCACCGAGTCCTAGCCACTGGACTGCCAGGGAATTCCCAGTGCTTTTTTCTTTTTTCTTTTTGCGGTACGCGGGCCTCTCACTGTTGCGGCCTCTCCCGTTGTGGAGCACAGGCTCCGGACACGCAGGCCCAGCGGCCATGGCTCACGGGCCCAGCCGCTCCGCGGCTTGTGGAATCTTACCGGACCGGGGCACGAACCCGCGTCCCCTGCATCGGCAGGCGGACTCTCAACCACTGCGCCACCAGGGAAGCCCCCCAGTGCTTTTCTTTAGTAATTCATTAATCTATTTTTTAAAAAAATAATTAATTTATTTTTGGCTGTGTTGGGTCTTCGTTTCTGTGCGAGGGCTTTCTCTAGTTGCGGTGAGCGGGGGCCACTGTTCATTGCAGTCCACGGGCCTTTCACTGCCGCGGCCTCGCTTGTTGCGGAGCACAGGCTCCAGACGCGCAGGCTCAGTAGTCGTGGCTCACGGGCCCAGTTGCTCCGCGGCATGGGGGATCCTCCCAGACGGGTCTCGAACCCGTGTACCCTGCATTGGCAGGCAGATTCTCAACCACTGTGCCACCAGGGAAGCCCAAATCCATTTTTTAAAATTCCTTCATTCGATGTGAGTTGAGCCCTTGCTATGTACGAGCCACACTGTTAGGGACACAGAGCTATATCTTGACACAGGTGTTTCCTGAAAGATATCAGAAGGTCATGGTTAGTGCCTGATAAAAGCATTGGTTTGAGGAAAGCTGGAAGTGATTTGGTGGTGTGGATGAGGTAAGTTTTCCGCTAATACCAGACTTTCATTACTAAGCCAAGGTTTCTCAAGGTTTAAGTGGTGGAACGAGTAGAAGTCATGAAGTTTTGCTGTTTTTTGGGAAACATCATGAACTACTGATCTGCTCTGTTAACGAAAGAGACACTATCCAATTCGTATTATACTTGGAAAGTTTAGCGGTAAAATTTCAGGCTCAGGAGGAGTTGAACTCTCCTGATTCGAAGCCCATTTCATCTCTTACTGGCTGTGTGACTTGGAGTCGATTAATGAACCTCTCTGAGTCTCTATTTGCTGCTCTTTGAAATGGGGATGTCAGTCAGACCTCCCCCTGAAGGATAACAGGATGATGCAGCACTTCCCAATCTTATTTGAGCATTGTACACTTTTTCCTTGGCATCCTGACTGACATACTGCAGGTAGCCTGCAAGACACCAACGTAGAAAATGACCCTGTTTTATTGATTTTTTTTTTAATTGCATTAGTTTTTTCTTCATGGCTGTGCCTGAGGAAGGAGGGTAGACAATGATGTAGTGCATGATTGGGGCTGCAACTCTACGCTGCTCAGTCATGGGTAAAAACAATCTGGTGTTTATCAATCTTTGAGGCCTTTTACTGTGAGTGTATTCTAAAATCAGCTCTCTGATGAAATTTTTTTTTTTTTTTTTTTTTTTTGCGGTACGCGGGCCTCTCACTGTTGTGGCCTCTCCCGTTGCGGAGCACAGGCTCCGGATGCGCAGGCTCAGTGGCCATGGCTCACGGGCCCAGCTGCTCCGCGGCATGTGGGATCTTCCCGGACAGGGCCACGAACCCGTGTCCCCTGCATCGGCAGGCGAACTCTCAACCACTGCGCCACCAGGGAAGCCCTATCTGATGAAATTTTAAAAAGTGTTTATCTAATGCTTACTGTGTGTTAAATACTGTTCTAGTCATTGAGGAAACGAGATTAAGCCCCAGAAGGCTCACCCTCTCATAGAACTTATATTTTAGTGGAGTGACAGATAACAAACCCCAAAACAAACAATAATTTAAAGCAGTAATATATACTAGGAAGGTTGGCAAATAATGGCACTGCTACAGTTCCTACTACTAAAATGGTAATAATAGTGATAATTATAGCCAGCAGGAGAGAGCTAAGTATATCATAGGCAGCAGTCTGATCTCTATTCATTCACTTGTCACCAGTCTTTTTTTTTAATGGAGCAACTTTTAGCATCTCTTAGACTGGTTTTATGGGGTTATGGTTTGGAAAACATAGCTATTCATTTCAAGCAAACAATCTTCAAGTACAGCTTTCAGCATGCCCGCCCCGAACATTTGCAGGGCCCAGGACAAGAGTACAAATAGCGGCCCACATACCATGTGTCTAAATATTTAAGGGTTACAAATCAAGCGAATAAACTTTCAAATCTATCCTCCTGGCTTGACAAATATAACGTCATAACAACGGGGAAGGCCAGGTTTGGATTTAGAACTCTCAGAGCCTTGGATTTTTGTGCTGGAAGGTGGTGGCCTGGGAAGAACTGGCTCCTGGGAACCACATTCCTTCTTGACCCACCATCAGTAAGAGGCTTTGCTCGAAAGATGTGGACCCCAGTCCCGTCCCACAAACAGTCATCACTTGGGTACCTCTTGGAATGGATCTTAGAAAGTATGGACCAGAGATTCCAGGGTTCTGGGTATCCAGCAAACAAAGAAACATAAAGTACAGATAGAATGACTAAGTTACTTCCAACCCTGACATTTCATGATTCGGTTTTTAGTGCTGGAATTTGCATGATCTTAAACCTGCAAAATATTGATACTATGCTCTGTGTGTACAAGATGTTTTGTCTGGCAAGAAGTGTGCTTTGTGGAAAATTCTAAACAATGGCCTAGGAAACACAGAATTGGGAATTATTATATAGACATGTCTTGACAATAATATTATTAATTGATCACACAAGGCCCTAGAATCCAAAGAAATGTCAAATCTCAGAGCAAGTAAGAGTAACTTAAGTTCAGAATTATGGGCAAAACATTTCCCTTTCTTGGACTTCAGTTTCCCATGTGAAAACACTAAGTTTTGGATTCTGAGTTCCTTCTAGCACATTTTTATGATTTTTATGATATGATCTGCAAGAGCTTTTCCCTTGAATAGAAAGCAAGGGTATTTAGTAAGGGGAAGGGTCTGAACAGAGAGATGTTTAACAAGAGCAATAATTACATATTATGTTCCAGTCTTTTATAGCTTATGTAAAAGGTTTTTGAATGCATTATCTCATTGGATTTTCATCCCCTGCCTGTGATGCTGGTATCTTTTCCTCCATTTGCCACTAAAGAACATGAAGCCTAGAAGAGATGAGTGAATTACCCACAATCTCTCAACCTCTGAGTGACACTAGAGCCAGCTCTCAAATCCATATACAGCCTTTAAAGTGGGTGTTTCCAAACCTTTGGTTTCCAAACCTTTGCATTCGGGAAAGATGGTCTTGCAGGTGTGAAATCCATTCTTTCTGAAGGAAGAGGGGGGTAAACAGCAGCAAGTATAAGCATGTCTCTTATGACTCGTTAGTCAACTTAAGGCAGACCTTTATTTCAGACGGGAAATCATTATTGCAGCTGCTACTAGGCCGACACATACGGACGTACACACCCTCCTCGCAGCAGCATTGTCTCACTTTGCCCTGGACACCCAGGCTCCGGAATAATGCAGCCAGTGGGACACTTTCCTGGCGCATATATTGTAAAATGCATAATGGCTGAGGGCATGTTTCGGAGCACTGCATCTCTTTCCATCCCTTAAACAGATTGTGTGTGCAGCCTGGCCGGTTGCCCGCAGCATTCTACCTGCCGCATCGGGAAAGGCTGAACCTCGATGGAGAAGAAAAGGAGACTCCACTGTACGGAACGCTCTCCTGTGCGCATGCTCCGAGAGATTTCATGCCAGGCGGAAGGCACAAGATACTCCGATAATTAAGTATCAAAGGTGAGTGGTAAAAATGAAAGAGGGGAGGCGGTGTATGAAAAAGTAAACATGCAAAGCCTTACAAAAAAGCACACACCTAAATGTAGTCACTGGAACGAATCAAATGAAAGTAAGTCAAAGCAAGAGATGAGTGCTAAATTCGCCAAATGGAAACACATTTTAGGGACGAAATCTTGCTTGTATTAACACACAAACCGTGGTTGGCAGTGATGTATCTGGCCCCCAACACTCTGTTCCTGGGTGGTCAACTCACGTGGAGTCGGATTTCAATCTCTGCTCCTTTCCTTAATATCTGTATGAATGTGGGTCGGTTAATTAAACTTTTGAGTCTTAGTTTCTTTGTTTGGAAAGTGGGGATGAGTTATACCTACCACTCAGTTTTGTGTGTGTGTGTGTGTGTGTGTGTGTGTGTGTGTGTGTGTGTGTGACAAATGTGTTATATATTCTATCCAAACTGGCTTAGGTCAGCGTTTGGAAAATAGATGTTTATCTGGCCTGTGGTAGCTGCCGGATAACCAGAATCACCATCTTCATTAATTTATATTAATTTATATTTCCATCTTCCATGCTTAACACTGGATCTTCATTAAATGTTGAATGCACTTGTTAAAAAATTTTAAATCAAATTTAATGGGGCAGAATTTACATACAATAAAACACTCAGTTCAAGTGTAAAGTTCAATGACTTCTGATAATTCTGTACCTTCATGTAATCACCACTACCATCAAAATAGGGAAAAATTCTCGTAGCCTAAACTGCTCTCTGCTGTCCCTTTGTGATCAAAGACCCTCAACTTCCAGCCCAAGCAACTACTGATCTACTTTCTGTCACTACGCGTTTTGCACACTATTTATTTCCTTCCTTTTCACGTACTTTGGGTTTAATTTGCTCTTCTATATCCAGCTTTTCAATGTGTGAATTTAGATAATTGACTTTAGTGCTTTCTTTTCCCGCTTTAGCCACATCTCAAAAATTGATACGTTTTAATTTTCTTCCAGTTTAAAATATCTTATAATTTCCCATCTTATTTCCTCTTCAGTCCATGGTTTATTTAGTAATGCACTGTTGATGTCATAAACATGTAGGGAATTTTGAGTTATCTTTCAGTCTGCTGGTAATTTCAATTTTAATTCTGTTATGGTCAGAGAGCATGCCCAGCTTTATTTCGGTTGTTTAAAATTTGAGACTTCTTTTATGGCTAAGAACATCATGGTGAAAGTGTATATTCTTTTAAAAAATTTTGTTGAGATGGTAGATTTCATGTTAACTATTCTTACCACAATAAACTTAAAAGATTTAGAAAATTGTCCTTTACATTTACCCTATATTTATATTTATATTACCCTGTACCCTATATTTACCATATATTTACCGCATTTAGCACTCTGCATTCTTATGTGTTGATTCAGCTTTCCTTTTGGTATCATTTCCGTTCTTCCTTTAATTCCTTTAATTTTTAATTTTTGTAGGCCATATCTGTTAGCAATAAACTTGCAGGCTTTGTTTGTCTAAAAACGTCTTTATTTTTACCTAAGTTTTCAAAAGTGTTTTTTCTGGTTATAGAACTACTGGTTGCCTGCGTTTTTCTTTCAGCACTTTAAAGGCTGTAAGCCATCTTCTGTGGTTTACATAGTGTTAACCATTCTCATCTCTTATTCTTATCTCTGCTCCTCTGTAAATAATAACTTTTTTCTGTAGAAGATTTTGAGATTATATTACTGGTTTTTACAATTTGATTATGGTTTGTCATGGTGTCATTTTCCTTTTATTGTCTGTCTTGGCAATTGCAGACCTCCTTTTTATTTATTTATTTTTGGCTGTGTTGGGTCTTCATTGCTGCATGCAGGTTTTCTCTAGTTGTGTTGAGCAGGGGCTACTCTTCGTTGCGGCGCGCAGGCTTCTCATTGCAGTGGCTTCTCTTGTTGCGAAGCACGGGCTCTAGGTGCGCGGGCTTCAGTAGTTGCAGCACGCAGGCTCAGTAGTTGCAGCACATGGGCCCTAGAGCATGAAGGCTTCAGTAGTCGTGGCTCGTGGGCTCTAGAGTGCATGCTCAGTAGTTGTGGCGCATGGGCTTAGTTGCTCCACGGCATGTGGGATCTTCCCGGGCCAGGGCTTGAATGCGTGCCCCTGCATTGGCAGGCAGATTCTTAACCACTGCAACACCAGGGAGGTCCCATTGCAGACCTTCTTAAATCTGGTTTTAGATTTTTCAACAAATTTGAAAAAAGTTCAGCCATTTTTTTCTCAAGTGCTTTATCTGTTCCATACCCTCATTCTCTTGTATATTATGCTATGGTGTTTTATATTCTCCCACAAATCGCTGAAGCCCTGTTGATTTTTTTTCAATAATTTTTTTTCTCTGTATTACATTATGAATAGTATGTGGCTGTATCATCAATTTAACTGACATTTTGTTCTTCAGTGTCTAATCTGCCATCTCATTCAGTGAAATTTGCTTTCCAAATGTTACCTTTTTCATTTTCCAAAGTTTCACTTTTTTTTTTATATCTTCCATTTTTTCTTCATTGTGTTTATATTTTTCAAATCCTTGTGCATATTGAGTGTATTTGTAGTGGTTCCTTAAGGTTCTTTGTTGTTCCATTATCTGTCTTTTCTGAGTCTGTCTCTACTGATTTTTTTTAATATTGGTCCGTTTTCTTCTTGGCATGTCTGACAGTTTTTGTATACTGAATATCGTATTTTTTGTGGTCTTGAGCACTGAATTTTTTGTTGTCTTCTCTTAAAGAGTGTTCAATTTTGTTCTGCCAGGTGTGGCTAAGTTACTTGGGGATCAACTTGATCCTTTTATACCTTGTTTGTAAGTTTCATTATAAAATGCCCTTTATTCAGTGCTACTCAATAGATCCTTCTGTGATACTTCCTAATGCCCCTGGTTTTCCTGGAGAACTCTCCATGATGACTGGTTAGAACCTGAGCATATCCTATCCTTGTGTGATATTATTCAGCTTACAGTTTCCTAGTCATTCTTTGTCTGGCTTCTTGGAACCTTACTGGACGCACACATGCTTTTGTGCTTAGTAATAGACTTGAAAGAGCCTTTACAGACATGTCTGATGCTTAAGAAATTCTTTTCCACCTCTCTAGTTACCTGTTTTACTAATTTCAGCCATGCTACCCTCTTTGAACTCCAATATCAGTCTCTTCAGTTCAGTGAGAATGCCATATTCTCTTTGGGCACCCTCCCTTACACTGCAGTCTGGAAAGTACATCCAAGTAGAAATTTAGGGCAATTGTAGGGCTCATATATTTTGTTTCCCTCCTCATAGGGATCACAGTCCAGTGTAAAATGTTGGAAGATATTTGCTTCACATATTTTTCTGGTGTTTGTTTGTTTGTTATTTCGGGTAGGAGGGTAAGTCTGGTCCCAGTTATCCATCATGGTTGGGTGAGAAAGTTGATGTATTTCTTTTTTACAAAGGTTGATAGCATTATTAAAACCAAATGATTCAATTAGGGGCTGAAATGACAGCATCAGCTAATGGTCAAGGGCTTTCTATTTCTGCCTCTGTCACAAGTCAAAGTTTCATGCCACACCAGGGCTTTGTTGTGGTATTCTCCCTTAGTTCCTGTGATGAGGTCAAGCCTGTGGACAGTTGTCAATTGAATTGATACTACTTTTCTTTCAAGATTGATCAATTTTAAGTTTTTTGTCCTTTGGACTCATGCCTACTTCCTCCATCAGCAAGTGAATTTAAGGAAAGTTTCTTCCCCAAACATTCTGTTATCACTAGCTCAATATTAGAGTTTTCTGCCTGTTTTCTTATTTCTGCGGCCAAGCTGTAATTTCATTGAGAACAGTCCAAAGGTTTGTATTTATAGCATTTGGCATAGTACCTGACTCATAATATATCTTCTAATATCAGTTGGATAAAAAAGAGGAATTCAAGTTATGTCAAATCATCTCCCTTAAACTTTGCTTTAATTCTTCCACCTAACTGTGAAAAGTGCAGATCTTTTTAGCTATCTCCATATATTAATCTTCATATTTTAACAACTCTATTTGCTCCAAAATTATATAATTACAATATAAGTTTTAGGTATTTAAAATTCAAATTTCATTCTGTACACTATCTTTGGGAAATCTTTTCCAAGCCTACACTGTACAATGATGAATTCTAAATATCCTCTCCATCTTTCCTCTCTCTCTTGAACTCCAAACTGGGTGTTTGCACTTGAATATCCCACAGGGCTCTTAATCTTAATTATGTCCAAAATAGAACTCATCATTTTTCCTTAATTCTGTCCTCTTTTTCTGTGTTTTCTCTCATGGCTTTTGGATAAACAAAGTCCAAAATCCTTCGCATAGCATACAAGATCTTTCCACATCGAATCCCTGGTGACTTCAACTTTTTTGCTCATAACTCCTCTGCCCTGAATGTGCTCTTATACCTCCCAACTCTCCATAACATTTTACAATGTTATTTATTCTATTAATTCACTTTTTTCACTTACTTATCCTTTCAGCCTACTGCAGTAGAAGTTTTCTGGCTTCTCCAGATATATTCTCCACCCTTTTCACCTGCTCTGGGCCTGAGCATTCTTCTGTATGGGCTATGTGAATGGGGTTCTTTGCCTCTGATATCTGGTGGGGTTTGGTCTAAGAAAATCCAGCGAAGAGATCAAGAATAGGAGATGCTATGGACTGAATGTGTCTCCCCAAATTTATACTTTGAAGCCCAAACTCTTAACGTGATTGTAACGTGATTGTATTTGAAGATAGGACTTTTAGAGAGTAATTAAGGCTAAATGATGTCATAAGGGTGGGGTCCTAATTAGACGGAAATAGTGGCCATATAAGAAGAAGAGAGTTTGCTCTCTCCATGAGCATGCACAAAGAAAAGCCTTTGTGGGGACACGGTAAGAAGAAGGTGGCCATCTGCAAACTAGGGAGAGAGATCTCACCAGACACTAACGCTGCTGACACCTTGATCTTGGACTTGCAGTATCCAGAACTTTGAGAAAATAGATTTCAGTTGTTACTGCTCTACCCCCTAAGCAACCACCATTCTACCCTCTGTTCAAATTCAGCTTTTTTATGATTCCACATGTAAATGAGATCATGCATTATATGTCCTTCTCTCTCTGACTTATTTCACTTAGCATAATGCCCTCAGGGTCCATCCATGTTGCTGCAAATGACATGATGTCTTTCTGTCTCGTGTCTGAATAATATTCCATTGTATATAAAATATACTACATTTTCTTTATCCATTCAGCTATTGATGGATACTTAGGTTGTTGCCATGTCTTGGCTGTTGGGAAGAATACTGCTATGAACATGGGAGTGCAGCCAGCAATCCCACCTCTGAGTATATATCCAAAGGAAATGAAATCACTATTTTGAAGAACTGTCTGCACCTGCATGTTTATTTCAGCATTATTCACATCTATTGCATCTTGAATTTCACTAGAAAAGTGGTGCTTTATCCGAGTGAATAGATAAAAGCAGTGGGTTCTAATGAACATGAATCTGAGGCCAGAAAATCCTGTTAACATCATCAGTGCCTACTTCATCCAGAGCAGACTCTCAAAGCTTGCTTGGAACTGGACAGCAAGGATTTGTCCTTCTCTCTAAGCACTTAATGTTTGTTTGCGGTCTTATTCCTATGTGTGGCTGTGTCTACCCTCATTTTGTCCCATCTCCCCATTATATCCTTGTTAGTTTCTCCCTCTACCATTCCCAGTCAGTATCTCAATTTGCCCTGATGTGCTTTGCATTTGGCATGAGTCTAGGTCCTGAACCCTGCTTGGAGTAACACTGATTCGACATGCCTTCAAATATGTAGGCAAAGGCGTATCATAAAACTCTCAGGAAATCAAAAACTTTCTGAAGTCAGTGGGATTTTGTTCAGCTTTGTTCAGGTTTGAGGGTTGAAACGTGTGTGTAAGCAAAAGAAGGTATATTAGCAGGGAGGCATTAAAAAAAATCCCTTAGTGGAGAAATCTGGTAAAAATTAAGTGATGGTATCGTACCCTTTCAGGCATTTAAGGAACTTGTCTTATAAAAACTGATGCTTTTTGGAGATGACATTAAATATACTTTGTTCCCTGGTTAATGCTGCTCTGTTTTGAAATTTTCTTCTCAAAGTTTGACACCAAGACAACTACTTAGGTAAGGGTGAGATATGACAAATCACCCCTAGCTTGTGATTCCATCGTTCACACCAATGGCTGTTAGAGCCCAGGGGCAATGCACCCTATTGGGAAGCAGTTCAAAGGCAAGATACTCATGACCAATATGAAGAAGATGATGATATGATGAAAGGAAAGGAGCAGAAGGGAGAGGAGCGGAAGGCAGGGCAGAGGAGAGGGGAGGAGGTGAAAGAATGGGAGGCGAGGGAGGGAGAAGAGAGAGGAAGAGAGGGGAATGGAAATGCCCTAGTTAGGTTGTTGAAGGGAATTTCGATGGAAGATATTAAAACATTATAAGCCTGAATACTTCATGTTATAGAAAGTGTTCCTCCTTTCTTTCTCTAAAAATAAAATGGCTTCATTTTTCATATGGAAGTGTTCAAAAGAAAAGAGAAAGAATTTTCAAAAATTTAAAAGTTGTTTTTAAAATAAAAAACAGAAGAAAATGAATGAACTAGGCCTCCTAGTTCTGCTGACCTGAGACAGCCATTGCTCAGTCTTCTGGTGCCCTGTGCATCTCTTCAGATGTTCACCGAGCTGTAGGCACCATGAGTCCGGGACCATGTTTTAGAGTCAGTGGTTAGAATGGTGTCTTGCACAAAATAGATGATACAATTTTTGCTGTTGAATGAGAGAATGAAAATATGCATATGTAAATTGTGTTTTAAAAAATGAGATCATGTTATACCTAGAATATTGCAACCTAACGTTTTTCACTTAATAATCTATTGTATACGTTTTTGCCATATCAATATATGAATATTTACCTCATTTTACAGGTACTCCAGAGTAGTCTACATTTTGCCTCCATGGATAATACTGCATTAAAACAATTTTCATAGATATATAATAAAGTTTCCACTTTGCATTATTATAAACAATATTGCAAGAAATATTAAAAAAATATTTTTGCTACTATCTGATTATTTTTCTTGGGGTAAATTCCTAGAAGTGGAATTGCAGGATATAAATCACATATTCTTACGGTGTTTAATTCATATTGCCAAATAGCCTTTCAAAAAGATTTGACCAATTTACCTTTCTACCAGCTGTATATGAAAATACATTTCAACAGTTTTGATAAAAAATTAGGCATTGCCAATCTTTTAAAATATGCATTTCTATGACTACTGTTAATACTGAACTTTCTAATCCGTTGTCCTTTAGTCTTTTCTTCCTTCTTGCTATTTGCATTTCTTCCTTTTGTGATTATTTTTGTATCGTTTGACCTTTTAAAATCTACCCCTATGTCTTTCCTTACTGATTTTTAAGAGCTCTCTGTATACTGGGAACATTAATCTTCATGGTATCTTATACATTGCAAATATTTCCCCTTCTTTCTGCCATTTGCTTTTTAGTTCTGTTTATAACGGTGGTAACGGTGATAGTGATGCTGTTAGTGGTGTTAGTTTTGTTGTTTGATGGTCGTGGTGGTTTTGAGTAGTGATGATGGTGTTGTGTCATTTTACCTTACAGAAGTTTACATTCTACCTGTATTTACTGTTATAGTTTCTGCCTTTGGTGCCATTCCAGAAAAAAGTAATAATAAAAGACCATTGCTATGGCAAAACTATATATTTTTTAAAGTGTATATTTTGTCCTAATGCTCTTATGATCATATACATACAATGCACTCACATGCATTTTAATCTTAATCTATCTGGAATTAACTTGAGGTAAAGTACATAGCAGAGTCAAAGGATGAGGGGCCCGTCTCTCATTATCTCAGATTAAAAGACAAAACTGATGATACTCTTCCCAATGAGGGAGAGCTATGCTGCTGAGACATGGTGCCCTGCAGTGAGATCAGAGCAGGCGGCAGATCTCACAGGGGGCTGGGGAAGTGTGGAAGTCGGAGATGGGGGGTTTTAGGGGTATAAGTGATCTGGCATCTGCATAAGGGAGGTTCTTTGGGGGAAACTGCTGTTGATTGACTCTCAGAGGTGTGTTTCCTAGAGTGAATCAGTTCCTGGTCAGCTGTCTTTCCAGAGCCAGGGACTGTCACTGTTTGAATGGCTTGAATAAGGAAGTTCACTGAGGGGAGTTGTTGTTGATCAATTCAACAGGTTTAAAGGCAGTTCTGGTGGTTACCTGTTACCATGGCTACAGACAAATCAGCCTTTTCCTACAATTGCAGGAACTTTTACAATTCTCAGTGGGGATCTATTTTTTTTTCCCCTAAGTGATGTGAAGGGAAGGGGAGATTTTGATTTTGTTTTCATGCGTATTTCTTTGTACAATGTGCTTTCCTTGAGGTTAGGAAGTGTGCTTCCTTTTCCCTTTACCCCTAGTCCCAAACAGAGGGCTACAACGTGAAAACGTTCAGTACGTTGAATTCTGGGAGCCAGGCTGTCAAGCACCAGCCCAGGCTATGGCCATAAACAACCATTTAGATGATCATGAACTCATGGATTTGAATTTTGGCTCTGGGAAGGTCCTTCAAAAAGCAACCACTGCTTCATATTCCCAGTAACACTCATATTTATATTTGAGAAGGCAGGCATAAATGATAAGAATGAGAAACATCCATAATAATACTTTCTATCATGATAACACCCAATAGTATTTAGTACTTAGCCCATCAGTCAGTGTTAAGTCCTTTATACGGACTGCTTCATGAGAGCTTCACAATAATCCTTTGAAGTACTTCCTATTGCCTCCATTTTATAGACAAGGGAGTCGAGGTTCAGAGAAGTAATCAATGAATTACATGGGGGCTGGGGTGAGGGATGGGTGGAACTAGTATTCATTTAGTGAACATTATATTACACAGTTTTTCAAAATATGCAGACCGATTTTTCAACCTGGATTATCTCCTATTGACCGATAAGTGAGAAGGATTTAATTTTAGAGAAGGCCAGGGAACTAATGCTCACTGGCACTGTGTTCCATTCATAACATAATTTAGTCTTCACCATAGCCCTGTGAAGTGGCTATTATCACCTTCTACCTTCTATAAATATGGAACTTGAGACCCAGAGAAGTCAAGTACATTGCCAAAGTCACACAGTTGGTAAGTGGCTGAACCAGGATTTTAAACACAAAAATGCTGTTTATTTATTTCCAGTGACTAGAATACGTTGTCCATCCCTCCTATTCCCGTGTCTGAAACAAAGTGATTCAGCGTACTCTGATTTTTGATGAGCTGACTTAATTATGAGCTTAGTTAAGGGAATTACAGGAATGGGTCCTAAAATCTTATTCTCTTTCTTTTCAGAACTTTAACCTGTATTCTGAATTTGGCTATTTCAGCAAGTTCTGTGACTAATCTGAAATCCATTTCTGTGCAACCTGATCCCTCATGTTGTTGCTTTGATTCCTATAAGGAGAGAGAGATGGCTTTCCCAATTCAATGTTATATTATTTTCTGATTCATTCAGTCTTGGGGGTAGTTAATCACTGAATGTTAAAGTAGAAAGAAGGTGTGATGAGTCTTCATGATTAAGCTAAGGAGGATGGGACCAATGCCATTAACAGAGTTCTTCCCATGGGAAGAAGCAGAGAGCCTTGTGGCTCTGGGAGTTTTCCATGTTCTCGTTTTAGTCCTCTAAGTAATCTCCAATTGACTCTTGATGACCGTAGAGCTTATTCCAATAAATGCAGTATTTGCCAAATGGCATAGTGCAATCAAGAAAGTGACACTAAAAAGTAGTTCAATAATATCATGGTGGTCACTAATTTCAGCTAGAAAGTTTTTACTAAGGAGCACCTATGCTTTGTGGGATTTCAGTCACTCTTTTGGCAAAATTAAGTCTTATTCTCTTGAGGTCTTTTAGAAGAAGGGTGATAGTTAAGTTCAAGGGGACAAAAAGTGAAAATATCATTAGTGGTAAGTATAGTCTCTCTATCTCAAAGTCATTACAGATGGCTTTGATTCTCCACTGAGACTACATCACCTAGAATGAGGAAACTCAAATATTTGTTGAATGAAAGAATTAGGGTAAAGTGGTCTGAGTCCTGTGTAGTAAGGTCTCTTCATCTGTGTAGGTACTTGGCATTTTCATCTGGAAAAAGAAGAGGTTGGTTAACACTTATTCAATATTTATTAAGTGCTACCATCTTTTTTTTTTTCCAGATATTGCAAGGTGAAGGGAAACAAAGATGAAAAGAACAGATTTCTTTTCTTTTTTTTTTAACATCTATATTAGAGTATAATTGCTTTACAATGGTGTGTTAGTTTCTGCTGTATAACAAAGTGAATCAGCTATACATGTACATACATCCCCATATGTCTTCCCTCTTGCGTCTTCCTCCACCCTCCCTATCCCACCCCTCTAGGTGGACACAAAGCACCAAGCTGATCTCCCTGTGCTGTGTGACTGCTTCCTAGGGGGCTATCTATTTTACATTTGGTAGTGTATATATGTCCATGCCACTCTCTCACTTCGTCCCAGTTTACCCTTCCCCCTCCCTGTGTCCTCAAGTCCATTCTCTATGTCTGCATCTTTATTCCTGTCCTGCACCTAGGTTCTTCAGAACCTTTTTTTTTTTTTTACATTCCATATATATGTGTTAGCATACGGTATTTGTTTTTCTCTTTCTGACTTACTTCACTCTGTATGACAGACTCTAGGTCCATCCACCTCACTACAGATAACTCAGTTTCATTTCTTTTTATGGCTGAGTAATATTCCATTGTATATATGTGCCACATCTTCTTTTCCATTCATCTGTCGATGGACACTTAGGTTGCTTTCATGTCCTGGCTATTATAAATGGAGCTGCAATGAACATTGTGGTACATGACTCTTTTTGAATTATGGTTTTCTCAGGGTGTATGCCCAGTAGTGGGATTGCTGGGTCATATGGTAGTTCTATTTGTAGTTTTTTAAGGAACCTCCATACTGTTCTCCATAGTGGCTGTATCAATTTACATTCCCACCAACAGTGCAAGAGGGTTCCCCTTTCTCCACACCCTCTCCAGCATTTATTGTTTGTTGATTTTTTGATGATGGCCGTTCTGACCAGTGAAAAGAACAGATTTCTGTACTCACAGGCCTCAGTTTAGTTGAGACAGACATGTAGACAAGCAAATAAAGCAGTATAGTAATTCCTTTGGTAGACATATAAACAAGTTGCAGGGTGCAGGAAGTACCTCACTGCCTGAGAACTAGGTCAGAGAACCTCCTTGCAGGAGGTGATGTTTAACTGTTATAAGAAGAACTGAAATGCGATGGTTCTTCAAGCCAAGGATGGGTACTGGAAATAAGGATAAGAATTAGGAGAACGTATAAAGAAGCAAAAAGGAAAGAGAATACAAGTATGGTTTTGGTGGAGGGAGAAAGGCTTTATAGAAAGTCAGTAAACGGTGTCATATATCTTTAACATGCAAGTCATTCATATTTATTGAATATCAGTATATGTGAGTCATTCTGCTAAGCACCAAAGATGTTGAAAATTAAAGAGATCTATCTGGTCTCTGCAATTACAAAGATTCCTAATAGTCCAGGGTGAATAGACAACAAATTAAATAATTAATTCCAATTGACTGTGGTGTGGATCATCGTGGAGAAGTACAGGGGGCTTTGTGAACACACAGCCTAGGAAACCTAACCAGTTTGTAGGGGAAAAAGGGTTAAAAAGGTAAAAAGCTGGGACTTGAAGGACGATTAGGAACTAGCTGAGCAGAAGGGACAGCATAGAGTGAGAGAAAATGCTTAAGAATGTTCAAGATACTGGAAGATAGGTCAACTAGATCTTAGGATTTAAAGCAGGGTGTGTGAGAGAGCAAGCTCAGGAGGTGAGATGGTCAGATAATAAAAGGTATTACTAGCCACATACTGACTAACAGTGAACATTACCACAAAGAGCTCTAGATATCCAGGAAGCTATTTGAGGGCATTGATCGGGGAAAGGCAAAAAATTGCACCCTCGTATTTTAGAGTGGCTGAAGATTTATATCTAGCTTCAAGAACTAAGAAATAGAACAGGTTACGGGACACAAATTCTGGCCTTGGAGGGTCAGGAACCCTAGTGTCACTAACCACATTGCAACAGATGTCATCTTTCCTGCTTTCATAATGCTGTCACATTCGTGATCTTTTGCAGTTCTTTGAGGAAGTGAAGGGAGAGCATTATTATCCCATTGAGCTGACAAAGAGGCTGCATCTCTGGCTGGTTCAGACATTTGGCCAAGGTTAATTAAGTGCTGTGTTGCTTTTATAGCTGAGGCAGCCCCAGACCTCTGGCCTTCTGTTGTGGTACATTGCCTTTTCCACTACATTTACTGTGTGGGTTTTCAAAGGCCCATGCAAAGCCAAGTATTTCCATGAAAAATTGATTCCTTTCTCTATTGCAGTCCTCAAAATGACACAATCCCTCATCCCCAACTGCCCAGGCTGTTCTTAATAATACTTCCACCATGTTACCAATTACAGCAACTTGTGGATGAGAAGCCTTGCCTACATGGTGTGATGTAAAGGGACTCTGAAAAGACACTACTGTCCTTCGAAGTCTTCCCAAATTTGCCTCCCATAATTAAAAAGCATTTTGCCTTAACATTTTTATTTGTTTGAATGAAAAAGCGGTATCTACAAGACGAGTCAGATCTCAGCTTTCATCACCTACCATCCAAACTGGGGATGCTTGTTCTACCCATGGCAGGAGCTCAATGATCCAAGACTTGCAGACAATCACAGTTTGCAGGAGGTGATGTTTAACTATTATAAGAAGAACTGAAATGCAGTGGTTCTTCAAGCCAAGGATGGGTACTGGAAATAAGGATAAGAATTAGGAGAACGTATAAAGAAGCAAAAAGGAAAGAGAATACAAATATGGTTTTGGTGGAGGGAGAAAGGCTTTATAGAAAGTCAATAAATGGTGTCATATATCTTTAACATGCAAGTCATTCATATTTATTGAATGCCACTATATGTGAGTCATTCTGCTAAGTCATTCTGGGAGGGCTGGAAAGAACCCTAGATATCTTGTTAGATTTCCCCATTTTATGGGTAGAGAAATTGAAAGTCTGAAAGAGATTGTGACAGGTCTAAGGTGACATTGGTTGCTGGAGCCTCTGGGTAATGACTACACTCCTGGTGTCCTGTCCCCCAATCCTGATTATCCCGAACACCATGCTAAGCTTATGGCACAGCTAGCACCCAATATGTGCCAGGCACTGTCCTGAGTGTTTAGATACAGTAACTACTCATAAGAACACAATGAGGGAGGTACTATTATTATTTTATGGATGAGGCACAAACATATTGAATTTCAGAAACCTACAGAGCTGGCAAATGTCAGAGCTTGGATATGACCCTGGGCAGGCCAAGCTCTCAACTACCGTAGCATACTATCTTTGAGGAGAAGCTCGGCAGCTATGTTAAGGTAGAAGAGATGCAGAAGGTCCAAAAGCAGCAAAAGGGAAAGGAGTGTCCGAAATACAATCTAGGGTGATTTTCTGATTTTGTAAAAAGGCTCTATTCTTTCCAAACGCTTGAGTGACCACGAGCCCTCTGGTTCTCAGTATAGCCCAGCTTATGCCTTGGAGAAAGAGCAAAGCTCACAGATTGACCACAGGACTAAACACAAGCCAAATGAGTACCACAGGTGCTGAAAAAACAATTAAAGCACATGCTTAGGCAAAATTAATAGAGATGGAGCGCACAGGTCAAGGGAGGTGATAACTCCAGGCGTTTTCTCTGACACAGACCACGTTAGAGGTGCTGTTTCAAGTGTAGGTGGCTTATTTTATTTTTTTATGTTTTATTTTTTTTGCGGTACGTGGGCCTCTCACTGTTGTGGCCTCTCCTGTTGTGGAGCACAGGCTCTGGACGCTCAGGCTCAGTGGTCATGGCTCACGGGCCGAGCCGCTCCGCGGCATGTGGGAGCTTCCCGGACTGGGGCACGAACCCGTGTTCCCTGCATCGGCAGGCGGACTCTCAACCACTGCACCACCAGGGAAGCCCTAGGTGGCTTATTTTAAAGTGTGCATTGGTCAAGTGGTACCACTTTGGGACGCAGAAGCAAGATGGGGGAATGATCTGAGATTTATGTCCAGCCAGGAATGGGGGAGGAATTATCTATGCTTAACGTGGAGGAAAGAAGGCTAAGAAGATGTGTGAGGCTCCTTGAAGAACAGCTGTACAAAGAACAAATCCTTCTTGCCTTGTTCCAGCTGGGCCAAGGCAGCATGTTTCATGCCAATAACGGCAACTGTTACACAAAATAGAGCGGGCCGAATCATAGAACAATCAAGTAGTAAAGTTCCGTGTGTATTGGTGTATTCAGCAGAAGTTAGGTAAAAATCTAACAAGAATTATTTTAAGGGTGGGGGCTGGTGAGATGGGGGAGATAAAAAATAACTTTGGCTAACATGATCACCTCGTTTCCTTGAAATTTTAAGAATTTGGGAAATCTTTTGCAAATGTGATACATTCAAAATGGCTTCCCAGTTATTGACTGTATATTACTGTGAACCAAAGATAACTAATAAAGAGGAGCTTTGCTTTCCAGGATGGAAAGCATGACGCCTAGCTTCATATGATCCAGTTAATTAACCACCACTAATTCCTAGACATAGGACAGCTTCTGCAGATGATTGGGTTTCACTTTTGTGGGTGGCAAAAAAAAAAAGAAAAAGAAAAAGAAAAACTAGCATAAAGCAAAATACATGTGGTGGCAACTAATGGAATTACTCTTTTTTGCTGCACTGGTGTCTTGGGAGTGGAAGTATCTCTTGTCTATTCTGGTGAATAGAAGCAGACATGAGTTGTTATTATAGTCTCTGCCTCATAATTTCTGTGTCACCAAGATGTGCTCTGTTTATTACTGCACTTAGAAAGCTTTGGAATAGTAGCCACATAAAGTCTCTCTCCATGGGTTCTATTACCACACCCTCCAGTTGTTCCAGGAAACTGAAGCTGTAGAATCACACTTCTGGGGAGACCTAGCCCTCAGCCTTGTTTCTTCCTGGTTGTGCAGTCCGTGGGGAAAATTTTGTGATCGATCATTAAAGCAGGAATAATCCCCAGAATCTTCTGGTTTCTCCCTGTGCCTCCTTGCACATTTGAGGAATTGAGACTCAGGGAGCTGAGAGGACTAGTATAAAATCATAGAAGATATTAAAGATTTGGACTTCTAATCTCATTTATTCCCAGATGAGTGGATATACTCTTCTGGGATCCAACTGACCTCCTTTAGAAGTTCTAAACATGTATAAGATGGGTGAAGGAAATAGGTGGTGACCAGTTTACCTGCTGTGCCAATCTCTTGACGCATGGAATGCCCCAGTTTCCACAGGGTGGAGATAGTGAAGGTACCTTGGGGATTTAAAAATGGAAGACAGGGTAAGAATAGTTCTAATTCTATCAAAGCTCCTTGAGGATGCTCTGGCTTCTAAACTGTCCCTGAGTAAGGAAGACAAACAGAAGGTCTTCCCACAGTAAGCACATCAAACTTCAGTTTCCTCACTGTAAGAATGGGACTGGCCTAGGGACTGTTGTTAAGGGTAAAATGAGACCAGATATGTAGAGCACCCAGCACTGCTCCCAGTAGAGGGGGGCCCTTTGTACCCTCCCTTCTTCCTGTCTTATTTAAAGATGGGAAGGTGTATCTCCAAGCATTGGTTGCGGTACTCTGGTCTCTGCATAGTGGTGGGGCTGGAGTTAGGGACAGGTTTTTGGAATATGGGGAACATACCCTGATTCTCATCTCTTCATTAAGATTTTTAAAAAGCTCCCGAAGGACAGGGATCAAATGAAATCCCTTATTTCCCTTACAGTGGATTTGCACAGCACTGAAATTAAAGTCAAAATCCTATCTAGGGCCCAGAGGCCTTATGTGTCCAGAGCCTTGGTTCCCCCTCTCATCATGCTTCTCTTTCTCTACTTCTTTTGCTGCCTGGAGTGAGAACAAAAAGTTATCTCCACACTCCCTATGTAGGCTTAATTAGTACTAGTGGAGTAGTTCATTAAAGTTAAAATTCTCCTGATTGTTTGTGTACCTGCTAAATAATTCAACAGTTAAAAAAACCGTAGCACCCAATGCTGGCAAGTCTCCGTGAAATTAATACACTGATGTAATACTGGTTGGTGTACAACTGGTAATTGTTTTGTGATTGCAATTGCCAGTATGCGTCAAGAACCACAGTAAAGGGGCTTCCCTGGTGGTGCAGTGGTTAAGAATCCACCTGCCAATGTAGGGGACATGGGTTCGAGCCCTGGTCTGGGAAGATCCCACATGCCACGGAGCAACTAAGCTGGTGCACCACAACTACTGAGCCTGCGCTCTAGAACCTGCGAGCCACAACTACTGAGCCCACGTGCCACAACTACTGAAGCCCGCGCGCCTAGAGCCTGTGCTTTGCAACAAGAGAAGCTACCACAATGAGAAGCCTGTGCGCCGCAACAAAGAGTAGCCCCCGCTCACTGCAACTTGAGAAAGCCCACGTGCAGCAATGAAGACCCAATGCAGCCAAAAATAAATAAATTAATTAATTAAGTTAAAAAAAGAAGAAACACAGTGAAGATCATGTCCTTTGATCTAGTTATGTCACTCATCAGAATTTATCCTGAAGAAAGAAGCTAATTGAAATAAAAAGGCCACATTACTAGAGATTATCTTTGTAAATTTATGTATCTTTGTAAATTTACGTCTTCATAAACATTGAAACACTTGAGTGGTCCTACTCAGTAAGTTATGATTTCTCCATTCAATAAAGTGTTATGAATAATTAAATATAATAATTATAAAGATAATGATAAAACATTTGCAAAATAATGTTAAAATATCAAATAGTACATACACTGTGATAATAATTGTATAAATGTGAATTTGTGTGGACAAGAATAGTAGGGACATGGAAAACGAAAATTCTTGTATTAGGTTATGGAATTTTCCTAGTTTAAAATCAAGTGTATGCTCATAACTTTTATCCAAGGTAAATATATTTTTTAAAAAGAAATGAGCCATAAATTAATAAGAAAATGTTATTGATTAGAAACACATTTTTGAAGTATTTTTTAAAATTTTCTGATTTCTATTTGGAAAAAAATCTTGCTTTTTCCTATTGACATGTGAGAGACACTTTTACTGTTCTTTATATGGGAGATTAAGTTTCATTTATTTTAGTTTTCTCTGTACCTTTCTCTATACTTTCCTTTCAATCAAAACTATCCTCTCCCCAAACTTCACTTCTAATTACTCATCCTTTATTGTTTTCTTCAAATGCCTGTCCTCCAAGAAGCATCCTGAAGGCCTTCTCAGTTACTATTCCATTGATTTATTCACAGGAGATAAATTTTTAAAAAATCTTGAATACTCATCTATCCATCCACCCAGTCAACAAAGAGACTAGGCTTCCCTAATCTCTCAATTGTCATTTGGAATTTAAGGTATTAATTTTGAGACCAAGTCTGTTTTTCAGAGACATTGGCAAGAAGGAAAATGACAGAAATCTGTTTTTTCTGTATATATTTTTCTTTTTTGGAAACGATAATTTGTGTTGGCCACAGTTCTGGTGGAGCATTCGTCTAATTTAACTATATTTCTCATAATACTCTAAGTCAATGGCTAAATGAGTTGCCTTTATCGCACTGGAGTTGAGCTTTAGCATTTTTCCAATATCTGGTGAAAATATCCATTCACATAAACAAAAACTCCATAATAGCTACATGTGGAAGTTCTGAGGTAATGTCTCCTTTTCTCAAAAAAGCTTCATTTTGGAATTTTCCAGAGTGACCCATGAAGCAGTTTGAGATTCTCCATTCCCATTGGGTCAGATGAACTTAGTGAGAACAGACAGGGGAGATGTTGAATGACTGCCATATTACAATCAGTGCAAGATTTCTAGTCTCTGGTTCACAAAAGGATTCCTAGTCACACATGGAGAAACTAACAAGTGCCCTAGGGTAAGTGGGTAGGGAAGAAGGAAGTGGAATAGCATTTCTTGAGTGTCTGCAACGTGCCAGTTCTATGCACGTGGCTTTTAATTTCATATTTCGTTCTCAGAAGAGCTAGGTGATTTCTCATGGGCTATTAGCCCGTTTTATAGGAGAGCCCTGGGACCAGGAAGGGTACTTATCCAGGGAGTGTTAACCTGGGGTACAAGCAAGCCATGATGTGTCCTGTCCTGAAAACATGGCCATATCCCATCAGTTGTCCTCTCTTTGGAATTTGAAATAGGCAACAAGGAGGGGATAAGAGAGATAGCAGGAACAACTAAAGTTTTGAAAATGGTGTGTAGAGAGAGGCCATGAAGTAGAATCACGTTGGAGATATATTGGGATGGAGGATAGGGTGTGGGTACAGAATTATGAGAGGATAAGAAGTTACGAGTAAGCTGAAGCCTTGAAACTATGAGTGAGTATAAGCTTTGAGACAGAGAATAGATGTAAAAAAATTGCAACCCAAAGATCTTACTAAAACAACAAGACTGTCTCCGTGGCAAACCGAGACTGCCCTGAGGACACTTGTGTCTTATTCTTTGTTGTAACACTACAGCTAAATGTTGTTCAGTGTTATCCAGTAGAACTTGATTAACACTTATTAATTAAATCAGTGCATTTGCTTTTTCATCCCATTGGAACATCTTTCCACTGACTTTGGTTGCTATGCAATTCCTATATTGTTATATATAGTTCTTCATGAGTTTGTGCCTCAACTCCACAGTTGTATTAGAAGATCTACATGCCAGAAACAGTGATGGAAGTATCTCTGTATGCCTCTTTTCACAAAGTCCAATGTCGTCATTAAGTGCCAAATGAATATTTGCTGATTGACGCATCAGTACATTAAAAAATACTGATTTGCAAGAGGGCCTTCTAGTGTTTATGTTAGCACAGTATCTTCAGTAGAGTATAGGACCCTTTATCCATCCCTATCTAACTTCTTACCTCCACTGAACCTTCCCTAAAGATGTTATCCATGTACAGTATTTTGTGACTTTGCTCATCGTTTTTCATCTCCCTGGTGAATTATTTTCATCTTTGAAGTTCCATAAATTGTCCCTGGACACAGTCTTGGACAATTACATTCACTTTAATTCTCAGCACTAGTAATACAAAAAGATCTCTAAAAACATTGCATCATTCCATGAAATAATAGGTCATTTGTCAGGCAGAAGTAAAATGTTTGCTCTTAGGAATCAATACCTACAACAATGATTTTCAACATGATGGACACTTTTATTATTTGACATGTACCTTCTAAAAATGATTTACCTCTAGGCAATACCATTCTCGACTGTTTCAGTATTATGGTCCAACAGTATTCTTAGGGCAAAATGGTGTGATAGAAGATCTGTGAGATGCTCTCAGATGGCAGAATCAATCCACGAGAAGACTCACATTTATATCTTTGAGCTATTTTGACCACAGTTTGGGAGTGTGAGGACTTTTCTGGTAGCCATCTCTTTTGTAAGTTCCTGCAGAACTTGGTTTTGCAAGTGCCAGGGAATGCCACTGCTCCCTTCTGCTTGATCTCATTGTTTCCAGCTAATACAGTCAGATGGCTTTTGGGCACATCCAGTAAAAAGCCAACCACAAAAATGAACAGTTGCTGCTTATAAAACCCCCACGTTGTTATATAATCCAGATGACAGCACAAGTGTGAAATGCTGTTAATATTCAGCTTCAACCACAGTTTTAACACTTGTAGACAGCAAATGTGTTGCTGAGGTATCCAGTTTTACATTAGGAAAAGTCCTGGTAGAAATGGAAACTTTATGAGCTGGGTCTATTGCACTGAAATTTTACTCTGCCTGTTACATGCTGAGGTACCAAGGGGCAGTGAATTAGATACACATAAAGAACCAGAGTGAATTTCCCACAAAGCCTCTGGTTGGTTGTGCCATCCTTCAGTGCTCTGAGGTATGTAGCTGTGTGCTTATTATGGTGCAGTTTTAGCCTGAAAATATGAAGCTGAATAGATGTGTTATTGGGTCGTTTATAGAACTGACTTTGTCTCGCAAGGAACGTATCACTATACTTAGAAATGCCATTTAAATATGGCAGGAAAAACAAATAATAACATGCATTAAACAGCAAAATAACCATAAATCCTTTGCTTTTGTTTACTTATGAAGTCTCGTAATACTAATACCTCTACCTCTGTGTTTATCCATAGCTTATATAGTTTTATCAGGTAGCAATGTCTTTGGATCCAAGTAGCAGGAAATTTAACTAAGAGTGGGTGTCTCCTGTAACAAGAAACTTAGAGGTAGTGCTGGTTCAATGGCTCAGTTATGTTGAGGTTCAACTATGATTTACTTGGCTTTTCTCTAATGGGCTCAGGTGGTTACTGTACCTCCAGACATCATTCCCATATTCAAGTTAAGATGGTGGGAAGGAACAATCATGACTTTCTTTTTTTAAATCAGGAAAACACAGTCTTCTTTTGGAAGCCCCAGAAAGCTTCTTAAATTTCATAGGCTAAAATTTGAACCACAGCTACCCTGATGTCAAGAAAAATAGAGCATAAGATGATAATGATTGGCTTTAACCAATGACGGTTCATCACCCAGGAATGAGCACATCATGATTCAGAACAAAATCTAGGTCCTTTTGGCAAAGAAGGAAGGTGTTCTGGGCATAGGGTAGACATGCGACAGTGTTTGCCAAAATACCCTGCAGGTCCAGCTCAAGTCTCTCTTCCTCTATCCCGTTGGTTTTCCCCATCTTTGCTTCTCCTTCTTGCTCTTTTCTATCTGACCTGGGCCAATCAGTTTCTCAGTGAATCTGGAAGTGGTGTCCAAGCCATAAAGTTAATACTGAATTATTTATAAAAATTATACACATTTAAGGATGGGAGAGGAAGGCAGTAAAACGAAGTGAATTTAAAAGCAGGGGCTTTGGAGTTAGGTAGAATAATTTTTAAGTCCTGGTGTGGGAGATTTAGCTTCCTTAAATGTCAATTTTACCATGAAAGCATGAATAATAATGCTCAATTGAGAAAGTGGTATTGAAGATTAAATGCATGTAAAATACTTGTAAAACTGCCTGGCCCGTGGTAAAGCACTCAGTAAATGTTAGCTCTAGTGGAATTGTCATTGTTTAAGACTTGAAGACTATTTTGATGTCATATGATTTTATACAAATTTTAAGAAATATTTAGAGTTGTGTATGTTAGTTTAGAGCTCTAGTAAATGTTTTGCTGTGCTTCAGATAGATGTATTAGTTTATTGACAACATACATGCTGGGCATCACAGAAGCCTAAGGTCAGGTGTTGGAGATTCAAAGATGAAATGGTTGATAAGTTTAACAGTTTGAAAAAATACATATAAATAACTCTTACATACAGAGAAACATACATATTGATACATAAGGGGGTTCGTTTGGATGTTCATCACATTAGAGTGGTTCAGTGTGATTTGAGGTAGAAAGATTGGTTCTGTTTAAAACCCAATTGTTGTATAGATAAATATAAAAGAACCATTTGGAATATATGCCTGACCAATTAAAAGTGTTACCTAGGGCTTCCCTGGTGGCGCAGTGGTTGGGAGTCCGCCTGCCGATGCAGGGGGCGCGGGTTCGTGCCCCGGTCTGGGAGGGTCCCACATGCTGCGGAGCGGCTGGGCCCGTGAGCCATGGCCGCTGAGCCTGCGCGTCCGGAGCCTGTGCTCCGCGACAGGAGTGGCCACAGTGGTGAGAGGCCTGCGTACTGCAAAAACAAACAAAAAAAGTTACCTAATATTATTTTTTTCTACTTTATTTTCTATTTGTATAGACTGCAAATGTTTAATCTCCATGTATATATGTTTGGTGCAATAGAATTATAGAATATTAACTCCAGAGGATAATAACAGATGTCAGAAACCCTTCATATAAGGAACTAATACAAGTAAGATGATAAAAATGATAAGTGGCCAACGTTTATTAAGCGAATATGCTACTTTCAAAAGTTCTTTATATGTGCAAAGATCTTTACATGCATTATTTCATTGAATGCTGATGTCAGCTGTATGAATTCTAGTATTCTCCCATTTCAGATGTGAGAAAAAACAATATTTAGAAAGAATATATAATTTGTTCAAGGTTACACATCTAGTAAATACTGTAACTAAAATGCAAACCCAGGTCTATGTCAAGTGAGCATTCAAGGTCTTATCTCCAATGATATTCTGACTACACTTGTCATTGTTTACTAATTACTTCAAGTATTAATATTTGTTCAGTAAATAAATACATAAAATAAAACCTAGTTAGAGACTTTCTAATGGAAGATGTTCCCTACTGGTCACTATTTTATTAAAGCCATGGTACCATGTTGCTTTTATTTTTATAAGATTCAAGAGGGCTGACATAAATGAGCACTTCGCTAATGAGATCATTTATTTTCTAGAGTGGACTTGATGCTCCCACTGACCTTTAATCTCCCCCATTTAAATTTCGCAATATAAGTAAGAGGTGTTCTTATTAATATTATGAAAAAATTAGGTTTAAAAAAAGGAAACTGTGTCCTACACATTGATCAGCTCTCTCTGGGACTTTTTGATTTTTGAATGCTTCCTTGTTCACCTCACTTAAAATGTCCATTCATCCACCTTAAGGGAAAGGAGAGGACTAATTATGATGGCAAGACAAATGATATTCCAGTTTTTATCAGTTGTGCTTTCTTAGAGGTGTAACCAACTTCAGTTACTGAAGGAAGAATTAAGAAACAAATGTTAAGAAATTTGTGATGCTGATAAGGTATCCACGTTTTGGCATTTATGATCCATAAAAACCAGGTTGTGGAGTCACACCTGTTCTACCAAATAAAACAGCTCCCTCCTCTGTATATCTATTTCGTTTTCCCATGAATACCTAAAACCCAACATGTCCCAAACCAAACCCATCACCTTCCACCTCCTCCCCACACCACCCGCAAGCAAATGATCTCCTTCTCCAGGGTACTCTGCTCATTGATTGGCATTTCTACCCAACCCATTTCCCAAGCCAGATATCTGAAAGTTGCCCTTGACTCCATTTTCCCTCACTTCCTACATCTAACCAAGTCGTGAAAAATCTAAAATTATTAATTTGCAAATCTCTGTTCTTGCCATCCACCTGGCACTGCCTTAGTTCAGACCACCATCCTTTGTCAACTTCACTTGAATTACTGCGATGGGGTATTGTCTCCAGTGACCAGTGGCTCCTTTCAAGCCATTCTGTAAACTCTAGCATGGTGATCTTTGGTTTAAGCAAGGCTGATAGTGTTGCTTTTTTGCTTGTCAATCCTCAAGGATTTCCCTTGACTTCAGGAAGAATTCCAGATTCGTTAGGAGGATTTCACTCTACCAGTGGTCTCTGCTTATCTCTTCAGTTCCTCTTCTCACTACCTCCCCCGAGCTGCCCCACCCCCATTCCCCCCTCCCCCGCTGCCCCAGGCATGCTTCCATCAAGATGAATGCTGTTTGGTTTTTCCAGAGGATTCTGGCCTCCATCATTCTCTGTAGTCTGCACAGGTATTCTTGCTTCCTGGAAACATTTGCTTCTCTTTACATCCATTTGAGTGAGTAATTTTTCAGATTTCAGCTTAAAAACTACTTGCTCTTAGAAGCCTTTTCCTGATTTCTAGGACTGGACTTTCCTTTATCTCAGGGCTTACCCTACTATTCAATGACCTTGTTGAAGAACTGTGGGTTTTTTTGGTTTGATTTTTTGCGGTGGCCTCTCCCGTTGCAGAGCACAGGCTCCGAATGCGCAGGCTCAGCGGCCATGGCTCACGGGCCCAGCCGCTCCGCGGCATGTGGGATCTTCCCAGACCGGGGCACGAACCCGTGTGCCCTGCATCGGCAGGCGGACTCTTAACCACTGTGCCACCAGGGAAGCCCAGAACTGTGTTTTTGTTATGAAGATTACATCCTGCAGTCTGTCCTAGAGCCCAGCATACAGTAAATGTTCAATAAATACTTACTGAAGATATGGCATGCTGATGGGAAAAAGGAAATTGGGGGTATTTGCTGAATTACTTCAGCAAAGTACTTTGCCTCAATTATTCAATATTTTGAGATAAAGCCTGGGGGTAGGGAGAGAGAGTGTGTGTGTGCATGTGCATATATGTTTAACTTGAGTGTTAGAGTTATTACTGTCAATCTTTCCTTATCTAAGCTTGGATGCATAAACAAGTCTTGCTCAGAGGCCAGAGGACTTAGAGCAACTTCTGGCTTTTGAGGTATTCAGTTTTCTATTGCTATGTGACAGATTACCACAAAATCAGCAGCTTAACACAATACCCATTAATTAGCTCACAGTTCTGTAGGTCAGAAGTCCAGCATGACACGACTGGGTTCTCTGCCCAGGGTACTGCAAGTTTGAAATTAAGATGTCAGCTAGATTGAATTTTCATCTTCAGGCTCTAGGAAAAGAAAAAAAATCCCTCTTCCAATCTTATTCTTGTTGTTGGCAGAATTCAGTTCTTTATGATTGTAGAACTCATGTTCTTATTTCCTTGATGGCTGTCAGCTCTCAGCTTGGAGAAGCCATTCGCATTCTTTGCTCTGTAGCTACTTCCATCTTCAAGCCAGTAATGGTGTGTCAAGTTATTTGCATGCTTTGAATCGCTGGCTTTTCTACTACCAGCTGGAGAAAACTCTCTGCTTTTAAAGGGCTCATGTGTTGAGGTCAGGCTCACCCTCATACTCTTTTTTTTTTAATTTTTATTGCAGTATAGTTGATTTACAATGTTGTGTTAGTTTCTGCTGTACAGCAAAGTGAATCAGTTATACACATACATATGTTCACTCTTTTTTAGATTCTTTTCCCATATAGGTCATTACAGAGTATTGAGTAGAGTTCCTTGTGCTCTACAGTAGCTCCTTATTAGTTATCTATTTTATGTATAGTAGTGTGTATATGTCAATCCCAATCTCCCAATTTATACCCCCCCCTTTTCCCCCTTGGCAACCATAAGTTTGTTTTCTATTTGTCTTAAGGTCAGTTGATATGGGATCTTTATTACCTCTGCAAAACCCTTTCACAGCAGTACCTGTGTTAGTGTTTGATTGAATAAATAAGAAGTATGAGTACACCAGGGTCCAGGAGTCTTGTGGGCCATTTCAGAATTCTGCCTGCCACATCAACAAATTGTACAAAAAGTGAAAACCAAATAGAAAAACTACAACAAAATTTGGTGCTGAGAATTAGGTTTGGGTGGAGGGAGACATGTCCTAATTTTGAAGGGAAATTTGGTTTCCTGATATCACTCTTGATGTTACATAATGAGAAACTTGTCCAATGCAAACATCAGTTGACGTAAGTTAGAGGCTGTGTTTTAGGTTCAGCTCCATGTTTCATGGCTTCCTCACTCTCCCTGATTGACCCTGGACACGTTTTCCCAAATTCTTCATCTTTTTTCATTCATCATTTTTATCATTGTTATCATCATTTTTATTGCTACTATGCATTGAATATTTATTCTGTACCAATGTGCTATGTATCTTATGTCATTTAATTCCTTCGACAGCTGTTACCTAGTTATTACTGTGCCCATTTCATAAATTCACTTAAGATCATTCAGCATGTAAGTAGCTGAGGCTCTAGCTGCCTGACTCTAAAGTCCACTATTCTAAGTATTTGTACCTGTGTCTTTTGAGACTGTGATAAACCAGATTCATTCAGGAGCATGTATTGGAAACATAAGGATCAGAACTCAGCATCTCAGAACTTCTAAACATATCCTCCAAACCCTTCATATGTAGTCAGTAGCTGAAGAGACATCCCACCTGCCTTCTGAGAAAGTCGCCCTTGTGGGCATACAACACATTCCACATTTATTTCCTCTGTCATGATCAGTTAATTGTGAACTAAGTGACCAAATCATCTTAATAAAATTGGCCTCTAAATGCTGAATTGTAAACTTGCATGAATCAGGATCATGTGTCCTGTAAGATTTTTTCTTTCTTTTTAAATTGAGTTTCACTTTAATATTCTCAGTAAAATGCAACAATAGGATGTTCTGTTTCAAGAGTTAGACCCAGCTGCTATGAAAATAATATGTTTGAGAAAATTGACTTGACATTTGATGGCCTTACGATTCTTCTGACAGGATATAATCAACTCATTAGGGAGAAACAGAAGCCTTCCTTGTATTGCTATGTAATTCTGGGCATGACCGCATTCACTCAAAGTTGGGTGGGTGAGCTTTTAGGGCAAACTAGGGCTCCATTGCCTTGGGGCCAGCAGTCAAAGTGACTGAATTTACTTTCTTTTCCTCTGTCCACTGCCCTTGATCTGATGAATGGGAAACTTTACTCTCTTAAGCCAACAGTTTTCTTTTTCTTCTGCTTCTTTTCCTCCCCTGAAGTCTAAATTTATAACAAGGGCTTGGATTTTAAAAGATTCTCTCAGCCTTCCTTCTACTCGGGAACAGCTGGGACAGCTCTCTTGGGAAAGTGATTAGAAGCAGGAAGTGACAATTGGGATGCTTCATTTCAGTTCCCAGGCCTATCCTGAATCCTCTGTGGGACTCTGAAGGACTCATCTTAACCTCTTTGCTTAGTTCCCTGCTATAAAATTCCAGCTTCCCACTCCCTGCTGCTTTGCCCATGCTATTCCCCAAACAGGCAGTATGGAGGAAGGGCAAGACAACCATCTTTGGAGTCTACATCTCAACTCCCTAAGACCTAGGAAGAGATGAAATGTCTTTAGGCCACATTTCCGCATTTGTAAAATGGAACCAATAATAACCACCTTGAAAAGCTACTGTGTCAGATGAGGTCACTTACAGAAAATACCTAGCAGAGTTCTTGGCATGTGTCTTAAATTCTACACTAGATTTGTTTTCCTGGAACTTTCAGCCATTTAAGTCTTTCTGTTCAATCAGTCAGTAAATATGTGCTTGACATTATGTTAAAAAAATGCCTTATAATAAAATAATCATACTGAATATGAAATTGAATCATCACAATGATGGTGATTTATATGGATTTCATGATTTTCAGCTTAGAAAGCTTATTATTATGGCTATTCTCAATTATACAGTGTTCTGATTCACTGTATTATAATATCCACCAGAAGAGGAACTATGTCTTGTCATCACTGTATCTTGAGTATCTAGAAGAGTTCCCAGCACATAGAAGGCATTCCTTGGAGATGTGCTGAGTGAATTGACAAATTAATTAAATGTACTTCAAATATTTTCCGATCTCTATGCCTGACTTCCTCCTGTATACTTTATACCAGGGATCAGCAAACTACAGCCTCTGGACCAAATACTGCCTGCTCTCTGTTTTTGTAAATAAAGCTTTATTTAAGCACAGCCATGCCTATCCATTACGTATTGTCTATGGCTGATTTTGCACTACAACAGAGGATTAAATAGCTGTGATAGAGACTGTATGGATTGCAGAATGCAAAATATTTCCTATCCAACACTTTGAAAAAATGTTTTCAGAACTCTGCATTTACCAGACAGAGTGATATTTCCAAAGTGCAAATCTAATTATTTCACTATCCTTGCTTAAAACTCTCAATGACTCCCAGTTGCCCTTATGAAGAAGTCTAAGATTCTTCTGTAATCAGATTCATGACCTGAATCCTGTCAAACTCCACAGACTCATCACTTGCTGCTCTCCTCTCAAACCATGTGTTCCCTCAGTCTGTCAAAGGTACTAGACTTTTGTATAAGCTACTGCCTGTGTTTAGAACATTGTTTCTTTCAATTTTTGCTTGGTAACCTCTACTCATCCTTCTTGAATTTGTTTATATGACATCCTTTCTGGAAGGCCTTCTCTGAAGTTTCCTAGCTAGGAACTCCTTGTCCATGGGTCTAGTTGCTTCTTGTACTTTTCTTGTTATGGCACTGATCACTTTGCAAATGATGAAAGCCAAATTCTTAGGGATTATTTGATTTGTCCACAGTCACAGTAGTAAGTAGAGAGATTGGATTTGCACTGAGATAAGTCTGAATCCAATGGTTACTTTCTTTCTATTATACCTTGCTTCTGATTAATTATATACAAAATAATACAGCACTTGGGGCCTCTGCAGGCTGGTGTGTAGAGACTACAATGAAGCATGACCTTGGGACTTTTCTATAAATTCACAGTCCCAGCCACAGACAATAGTGAAACTGGTAGCAGCAAAAGGCATATAACAGTTGATTTAGGTGGAAAGTACTGAGAGTTATAAATGTATAAGTTATCTACACTATAAGTTCTAAGTATATAAGTTAAGAACAAACCATCTACTGTGTAAGTTATCTACTGCTTCATAACAAATTACCCCAATTTGTAGTGACTTAAAGCAGCAAACATTTGTCATTTCAAAGTTTTGTGGATCAGAAATCTGGGCATCGTTTATTTGGGCATCTCTGGCTCAGTCTAAGTTAAGTTGCAGTCAAGTTGTTGACCAAAGCTGTGGTCTCACGTAAAAGCCTGACTGGGGAGAGATCTGCTTCCAAGCTCACTCCCATGCTGGCAGACCCCATTCCCTTGGCATGTGGTCCTCTCCTCAAAGCTCCCTCACATCATGGCATCTGGGCTTTCACCAACACAAGTGATCTAAGAGAGGGATAGAGAGTCCCCAATATGGAAGTGACAATCTTTTTATAATCTAATCTCAAAAGTGACATCGCATCATTTTTGCCATCCTCTGTTCATTAGAGGTGAGTCAATAAGCCTGGCCCAAACCCAAGGGGAAAGAATTATACAAGGGTATAAATACTGGGAAGGGGAGGTCATCGGTGGCCATCTTAGATCCTGCTTACCGTGCTGCCACTGCTCTGCATTCCACAGTTGAACTTTTACATTGTAAATATTCCTTCTAGTTTGATTCAAATTATAGTTTGATTCCTTTCTTTAAAGGAAGCTATAATGTATTTGTATATTGACATTTTAAACTGAATAATTCTTTGTTTTTGTGGGCTATTTTGTGTATTATAGTATATTCAAAAGCGTCCCTGGCCCACTAGATGCCAGTAGCACCCCCTCTCCCCAGTTTTAACAATCAAAAAAGTCTCTAGACGTTAACATTGACTTAATCAGGCATCACCCTTAGGACTGAGACTGACATAGTGAAGAACGTTGAAAACCACAACAAAATCAGGCTTCTGCTAGGAGTAATAGATATTGGGAGAGTAATAGTAGTGTAGCAGTAGTGTCTCTTAAAGCAATCTAAATCCTAACTTATATAGTTCAGGTAGCTGGATAGTAGAGTAAGGATGTGAAATAGCACTCTGTAATGCTAGGAGGGCTCAGGTGATCTAAAAAGTGATGGAGAAGGCAGAGAGTTATGAGATATTTTGAGTCCATATAATAAATATGTCCAAATCTTTCAACAATAGAAAGAAGTTCAGACTTAGGAAAACTAAGGTTATCAATGTTTAAAACTTAATTTTCTCTATTTATATCCATTACATGTTGATGTTCCTTAAGAATTTTGAATTCGAGTTTTTTTTTTTTTCCAGCATGTAGCCCACCACCTCATTACACATTCTATGAATGAATAAGTGACTCTTTTCCACTCCCTTGGCTTTTACTTTCTATATGCAAACAGAAGATAGTGGAACAAAAATATCCCACCCAGAGAGCTTTCTCATGCTCCAGACTGATTCATCTTCCAATTATCTACTCAGTCTACATATGGAGTTTCCATACACCTTTCAAACTGATTAGTTTTTAACAGTAAACTGATCATCTCTTCCTTAGAATCTTCTCATATTTCTGAATTTCCTCTCAGTGATTTCCAAAGTAGAAACATCAAAGTCATCTTTGATTCACCTTTTTCCTCACCTCACTTCCCAAAATGTCCTACAAATACAATTACCTAAATATTCATTGAATAAGGACATTTATTCACTCTGCAGTTATTCATTGAACCCCTGGTATGTATTAGGTACTGTGGGACTTCTCTCCACTACTTCTGACACTGTCTTCATTTATGCTCTCATTACATTTTACCTGGATTAGTAGTAGTATTTTTGAGTGACTGGAGCTATTTAAAGGTGAGAGAGTGGCATGGACATATATACACTACCAAACATAAAATAGATAGCTAGTGGGAAACAGCCACATAGCACAGGGAGGTGAGGTCGGTGCTTTGTGACCACCTAGAGGGGTGGGATAGGGAGGGTGGGAGGGAGGGAAACGCAAGAGGGAAGAGATGGGGACATTATGTATATGTATAACTGATTCACTTTGTTATAAAGCAGAAACTAACACACCATTGTAAAGCAATTATACTCCAATAAAGATCTTTAAAAAAAAAAAAGGCTCAGACTAGATAACTAAGGATTATTTGACAAGAAAACCAATCAGAGTAGATCAAACTGTTCGTTCTTTTATCATAAGTTGACATCTTTGATTTATAATTAGAACCACATTTGATTCTAGTCTTTTTATATGGAATCCACGGTGAGGAAAAAATATCACACAAACGATGAGCTAAAGAAAAAGTTAGAATACAGCCAGTTGCTTTACAGTAATTGGAATGAGACAGTTACCCCAAGTATTTTCTACTAGTTACAAGCACCAAAACAGCCAGAAGAATTGGTAGAGATTTCCATCTATCCAGTCCTAAAACATCCATTCTGTTGATTGCAGTAGATCAATGCTGGGGTCATTCTTTCCTTTAAACTGTGAAGGAAACTCATATCTATTCTTTCCAGGCTTATGTTACTGTCTAAAAATAAGGTAGGTGCTCAGGGACCTTATGTCAACAGTAATAGTGACTTGAAATAGCCCACTCTTGTGAATTAGGCGTATGATATAGTAGTAGGTTGCCTCTCTCTGAGTAACAAGACCCATTACCATCTTTTGGTGGTTAGTGCATGACCAGCAGCAAGTCACTTAAGCTCTCTGAGCCTCAGTTCTGCCCTCTGTTAACTGAGAATAACTGCCTGACTTCTTTTTAATATGATTCCTAGGATTATATAAAAATATTCTATGTGAAAACATTTGAAGGTTATAAGCACTTTACATGAAAAGTTATGTCTTTTCTTATTGCTCTAATTAAGTGTAAATTTAAGCCTCTGGTTACTCAGCCTCTCACATGATGTTTCCCCATTCTATTTAACAGTAATAATAATATATCAAAAATCTGCAATGACGATTATATGTGAAGCTCAATAACTGTTAGTCCCTCAATATTCTCTACTTCTCTTATAAGATGTATCCTTATGAATGTGACTGATCAAAATATCAAGTGCAATTTTTAGTACTGCTTCTATTCTGTTAGCCCACATAATCTAAATCTGAATTTAAACAAAGCTAGCATTATTAGAAGGAATTGTAGTTCTGGTTGCTGTATTGGCTCTGCAAGACGTGTATAATTGAAGAGGTCATTAATTAATAACTATTTTCCATTTGATTTTGGAGTCGATTGAGAGGTGGACACAAGAGTTAAGATATAGAAAATGAACTGTCAACTTTATTATTGATAGATCTATTGACTTAGGTACATGAGCAAGTAACTTTGATATTCCACCCTTGAAATGGGATTACTCAGTCAGATTCTACATCTAAAGACTGTCCCATATGTAGGAACTTCCCAAGTAAACTTAGGGTACAAAGAGTGATGCAAAACATGTTTTTCCTTGTGCACAGATGGCTTCCAATAAAAGAGAGGTGAGATCAAGTGTGTGAAACGTATATAACCAATCATTTATCTCAAAATTTATCTAGATTAAATGCCTTATAGTAAAAATCCCATCACACATTCTTGTAGAAATTGACAAGATGATTCTAAAATGTACAGAGAACTCTAAAGACTTAAAATTGCCAAGAAAACTTTGGAAAAGAATAAAGTTGGAGGACTTACACTACCTGATTTCAAGATTCACTATAAAGCTACAATAATTCTGAGACTGTGGTACTGGTGACATAAGGATAGACTTTTACATGAATAGTCAATAAACTTATGACAGAGATATGAATGCCATTCCGTTGAGAAAGGAAAGCTGTATGGAACCATGAGAGACCCCGAATTTCCAAAACAATCTGGAGAAAAAAGAACAAAGCTGGCAGTATCATCCTCCCAGACTTCACACTATACTACAAACCTATAATAGTCAAAACAGCGTGGTACTGGCACAAAAACAGACATATAGATCAATGGAACAGAATAGAGAGTCCAGAGATAAAACCATGCATCTTTGTTCAATTAAGCCATGACAAAGGAGGCAAGAGTATACAATGGAGAAAAGACAGTCTCTTTATTAAGTGATGCTGGGAAAACTGGACAGCTACAGGTGAAACAACTTAGAACATTTTCTCACATCATATACAAAAATAAACTCAAAATGAATAAAGACCTAAATGTAACTTTTATGTCTTACATAAAACTCCTAGAAGAGAACATAGGTGGAACACTCTTTGACATAAATTGTAGCAATTTTTTTTTGATCTGTCTCCTAAGGCAAAAGAAATAAAAGCAAAAATGAACAAATTGGATCTAACTAAACTCAAAAGATGTTGCACAGCAAAGGAAACCGTGGACAAAACGAAAAGACAGCCCATGAAATGGGAGAAAATATTTGCAAATGATAAAACCAACAAGGGGTTAATATTGAAAAAATATAAACAGCTCATGCAACTCAATATTGGGAAAAAAAATCAACCCAATCAAAAAATGGGCAGAAGACTGAGTAGACATTTTTCCAAAGAAGACGCACAGATGGCTAGCAGGCATATGAAAAGATGGTCAACACTGCTAATCCTCAGAGAAATGCAAATCAAAACCACAATGAGATATCACCTCACACCTGGCAGAATGGCTATCATCATAAAGTCTACAAATAACAAATGTTGGTGAGGAAGTGGAGAAAAGGAAACCCTGGTACAATGTTGATGGGAATGTAAATTGGTACAGCCACTATGGAAAACAGTATGGAGTTTCCTCAGGAAACTAAAAACAGAACCACTGTATGATTCAGCAATTCCACTCCTGGGTATATAGAAAAAATGAAAACACTGATTTGAGAAGATATATGTACCCCAGTGTTTATTTAACAATAGTAAAGATATGGAAGCAACCCATGGCCATCAACAGATGAATTGATAAAGAATATATATATATTCTTATATATATATATATACACACACATATATAAGGATATATGTGTATATATATAAGAATATATATATGTATATATAGACACATATACATACAATGGAATATTAGCCATAAAAAAGGATGAAATTCTGCCATTTGTAGCAGTTTGAATGGATCTAGAGAAGATTATGTTTAGTGAAATAAGACAGAGAAAGACAAATACTGTATGATATCACCTATTTGTGGAATCTAAAAAAAAGATCTTGTTTATTTTTTAAGGTGTGAAATATTTCACATGGCACCATGGGCCCATTACTTGATTTTTATCAAGTTTAACATTATGCTATATTTGTTCCTCATATGTTAAAATAAATTTAAAATTTAGGTGTATCTTTCTATAATTTGTTTCACTCAGTGTTTTTGATAGTTATCTATGGTGACAGATATTCCTCCATTTCATTGATTTTATCTGCTGTATAGTGATCCATTTGTATCACAATTTATGTATTCATTCTTCTATTGATGAACATTGAGTTTTTACTTTTTTATCTCATTCCTATTCCTTTTGCAAATATATAAGGTTTTCCCTTGAGTATATATCTAGAAATGGAATTGTTGGGCTATAAGGTATAAATATCCTCAATTTACTTGATGGTACATTTTCCTTCTGTCTGTATCAGTGAGAAAATATGAACTGCAGTAATGACCTCAGAAATGCAGTGATTTAACACATAACGTGCTTCTCCTCCTTTTGCTGATCATCTTCTTCTGTATCTCAGTTCTCAAAGGAGAAGATAGCTGTCCCTCAGCACTTTATGTCAAATGAAAGAAGCCACCCACAAAGGACCACATATTGCATGTTCTCATTTATGTGAAATAGCAAGAACAAGTCTATAAAGACAGAAAGTAGATTAGTTGTTTCCTAGTGATAGGGACCAGGGTTCTTGGCCTTCCCCAATCAATAGAAATAGGCTAGAGGCCAGACAAAAATTCAGGTAAGGCTTTACTGGGGCCCCTGCTACCCCAGGAGGGAATGAAAAGAAGTAACAAGTTCCCCTCCTCGCTCCCTGAAGTGGGGCGAGCTTGTTCCTTGTGTGAGGTGAGGGTAGGGCTATGTCCAGGGGTTGGGCCAGAGCGGGTGGCTTGGGTGTTCTGCCCACCCCTTTGTGGTATTGAATGCAGGGGGCATGCTCAGTACCCTACTTTTGCTTCTGACACCGGTTTTTGCTCCTGGCTCTTCAGAAGTGGCAGTTGGAGTTTTTGGTCTTTGTGTATCTTTTTTGCTCATAATTTGCCCCAATTGTGTTATTTTTGGCCCCATATAGCTTCTTTGTATTTTGTTGCTGGAGGAGACGTGTGTCCAGGTGCCGGCAGTGCAGCAAAGGGTCCCAAGTCCCCGCTTGTCTCACTAGGGCTGAGAGGAGGAATGACTACTGATGATCATAGTGTTTCTTGTTGGGGTGACAGAATGTTATAAAATTAGTTTGTAGTGATGGCTGCACAACTTGGTGAATATACTAAGAACTCATTGCATTTTACACTTTAAATGAATTTAATGTATGGTGTGTAAATTATATCTCAACAAAGCTTCTAAAAATCAACACTGAGGAAGAGATTATTCTTCATATCATTTTACAGATAAGGAAAGCAAGTCCACATAAAGTTCAGTTTCTTGAGCCAGGATTCCAATCAGCCCCTAGCTGATTTCAGATCCCATGTTTGCCACCATACATCCCATCTCAGGTGATGGATCTCATGCATAGCCCATCGCTTAACGTTGACAGGGAAGCACGGCAGAATCCAGAATGGTGAGCGCTGGCCTGCAAACAGCCACAGTGTATGTCTCGGCGCACTGAACCTTCAGCACTTTCATGAGAGACGACGGAATGGAAGAAGGAAGTTCAGAAAGGGAATAATAACGTTTATAGTCTTCTTCTTAAGGAGGTGTGAGGATAATGAGCCTGCATTATATCCCCAGCTGAGAAATAAGGAACCAGAATCTCAGAGAGGTTTTCTTCCAGTCGCAGAGTTAGCAAGCGGATGGACATCATCCATTGAAAACTATAGTTTGGGGGTTTTCTCATTTTCTCTCTGCAACAAATTATATGGAAAAGCATGCTTTTTACCGTGGCAAGGTTTACTCATATTTCTTACGATTAACTGCTTAACTGAAAAAATAACTCTCAGCCTTTTTGCATCTAGTTGTTTCTTGGACTAAGACACGATACATCATGTTTTGTTTTCTTAGAGAAGGTCGGCCTTCAAATGTTGCAAGTGACTATCTAAATACGTGAATATTATAAGGACAGTAAACACAGGTGCAGTGTTTCATGACACAGACCCTGTAACAACTCTCTTCATCAGGAATGTGTTCCACATTCACAGTCTTACTGTCCTTTAGTTTTGAGTATGTGTGTTTCAAAATAGATCCTCGTTAAGTCTGTAAAGACTCGCCCTTCAAGTATTCAGGTCTCAGATGTTCTTGGCACACACTGTCCTGGTGATGTAGGCAAGAGAGTTATGTGTTGCAGGCAGGGCAGCCAGTGGACGGTTCTGGCAGGCTGGTTGCCCCCAGTCAATGACCTGAGAGAAGGGGATTGGTGTCAGGAGCCTGCAGATAGGATTTATGATTTTAGGGCAATTGCTGTGCTTGCTGAAGAGGAGCCAGTGCTTAGAGAGGTCGCTTTCGCTTCTCAGGCTCACTTGAGCCTGGTAAATGTGGAGAGGCATATTGCTATCTTCGCTTTAAAGACAAATAAACTGAAAGCCGGTGAGGTTCCACAGCCTGGGCAATCTCACAGAGATATCAGCGGCAGAACTGGCATTTGAACCCAAGTCTGTCTAAAGCTGAAGACAGTGTCCTTAACGGCTCCAACCCAGGGCCTCCCCACTGCTGTGACCTCAGCTGTGTCCTGGGTACTAACATTCTGAACAGCATCACCAGTTTGAAATGGAAAAAACTGTGTATCAGTATCTAGACATCTTTCATCTTGATGTCTCAGACAACATGTCTTCAAAAGGAAACAGCCTTGAGAAGGAAGGAAACAGATGAGGTCCCGTCACTGCCGCTAACCTTATGTGACCTTGGGAAAGAAAGTCACTCCAGATCTCTGAGCTTTGATCATTCCGTCTTCTGATGTGGGTCTACTAGTCTTCCCATGCTAATGTCACAGGGTTATTGTGAGTACTAAATAGCCTCAGATCTGGAAGGATGGTAAAAACACGGGATATCCTTGATTCATTCAGGACCGTGACTCGGCAGTGACTCAGAAAAATCTAGGGGGTGGTGAAGATCATCTCTCTGATCCCCTCTCTGTGCTTTATTTCCACTCTGTGATCACACTTCTGCCCTATGACCACCACATGGCAAGTGCTTTCAACCGTATCCCCAGTTGCTACATCAGGGTACAGATATCCAACTAGCAGCGTCAGAAGCTGACAGATAAATTCTAGGACATTAGTAATTGACAATCCAAACCTTACCGGTGCTTTTGCATTTAAATGTCTTTTATAAAACAGTAGAACTACCATATGACCCAGCAATCCCACTACTGGGCATATACCCTGAGAAAACCATAATTCAAAAAGAGTCATGTACCAAAATGTTCATTGCAGCACTATTTACCATAGCCCGGAGATGGAAACAACCTAAGTGTCCATCATTGGATGAATGGATAAAGAAGATGTGGCACATATATACAATGGAATATCACTCAGCCATAAAAAGAAATGAGCTGGGCTTCCCTGGTGGCGCAGTGGTTGAGAGTCCGCCTGCCGATGCAGGGGACGTGGGTTCGTGCCCAGGTCTGGGAAGATCCCACATGCCGCGGAGCGGCTGGGCCCGTGAGCCATGGCTGCTGAGCCTGCGTGTCCGGAGCCTGTGCTCCACAACGGGAGAGGCCACAACAGTGAGAGGCCCGCGTAACACACACAAAAAATACATTATGTAGCAGGGCTTTTATTTATTTATTTAATTTTTATTTTATGTTGGAGTGTAGTTGATTTACAATGTTGTGTTAGTTTCAGGTGTACAGCAAAGTGACTCATTTATACATATACATATATCTATTCTTTTACAGGTTCTTTTCCCATATAGGTTATTACAGAGTATGGAGTAGAAAAAAAAAAAAGTAGAAAAAAAAAAGTAGGAAAAAAAAAAGAAATGAGCTATTTGTAATGAGGTGGATGGACCTAGAGTCTGTCATACAGAGTGAAGTAAGTCAGAAAGAGAAAGACAAATACCATATGCTAACACATATATATGGCATTTAAGAAAAAAAAATGTCATGAAGAACCTAGGGGTAAGACAGGAATAAAGACACAGATCTACTAGAGAATGGACTTGAGGATACGGGGAGTGGGAAGGGTAAGCTGTGACAAAGTGAGCGAGAGGCATGGACATATAAACACTACCAAACGTAAGGTAGATAGCCTAGTGGGAAGCAGCCGCATAGCACAGGGAGATCAGCTTAGTGCTTTGTGACCACCTAGAGGGGTGGGATAGGGAGGGTGGGAGGCAGGGAGACACAAGAGGGAAGAGATATGGGAACATATGTATATGTATAACTGATTCACTTTGTTATAAAGCAGAAACTAACACACCATTGTAAAGCAATTATACTCCAATAAAGATGTAAAAAAAAAAACCCAAAAACCAGGGGTTCGTAATCTGGAGTGCCATTCATCTGTAGGCTTCGGGGAGCTCGTAAAGCTTCTGAATTGTAGAAACAATTGTATATGTCCATCTGTGACTTTTTCTGAGTAGAGGCTTAAGTTTCTGACAGATTCTTAAAAGATGCAGTGAATCTCAATAGTTAAGCATTTGTTCTAGGAGATACAGTTTCATGACCACGTGGCAGCCACCTAAATTAGAATCTCCATCACCTTCAGCTGTTGCTGTTCTGTCATAACCAATATCCAATGTATCATTGAGTCCTACCTTCTGATATGTCCTAAAGTCTAATTTTCCTTCAAGCCTGCTTTCATCGTTGAGACTTTCATCGTCTATTGTCAGGAGTATTGAATTCTTTGAAATGGTCTTCTTGTCTCTACTCTTGCTACCTCTGAGCTATCTTCTTCAGTCCTGTCACAGGGACCTTTCCAAAACACCCACATAACCTGTTGCTACCCTGCTTTAGCTGACTTCCTAGCATCTTCAGTGCAAAGCCCAACCTCCTTACGCTTCATCATGGCCTTCAAGACCCTTGACTGCCTCGCTCCATTCCTGCTTTTTAGCCATATCTCTCCCCAGCTCCCTTCTGTGAGCCCTTTGCACTCTGTGCCAGGTGATCACACACTGTTGTGCTTTGATTTTGCTCCTTCCTCTGTCTGGAATACCCTTTACCTTATACAGCTAATAAACTCATTCTCAAGCTTCAGGGCCCAACATCACAATGTCATGTCCATCATGAAGCCTTCTCCTTATCCCCATAACTTCCCCCCTAGAAGAGCGAGTCACTCCTTCCTTTACATTCCAAATCTTACCTCTTACATGATTGTTTCTGCCAAGTTGTGTTTTCTTAATTCTGTGGATATCTCCTTCCCCTACAGTACTCTGACCTTCATATTGTCCGAGGTGACCAGTCATTGGCAATAAAAAGCTCACAGTGTAATAGTTTATAAATGAAAGTTTGTCAACTAAAAAGATCAATAGTTTAATAAATAATGCTGAAGAAGTAGGCAACACTGCAGACAACAGGGTGTGGGGCCTGGGGTCAGTGTGAAGTTTTCACCATGCTTGACAAATCACACCTCACGTTGGTGTCAACTGAAAAATTATTCACAACCTAAAAGTTGAGAGTTATGTTTTACTCGGTGGATATTTTTAGGCCTTCAGGCCCAGGAGGCAGCATCTCAAGTAACCCTGCGAGAACTCAGAGGAGGCTAGGGAGGGAGCCAGCATATACAGGAGTTTTGCAACAAAGGGCAGGTAGTCTGAACATCAAAAGATTACTGTTAATTAGAGAAAATCAGATATCTCAAGTTAAGAAATGTAGTGCTATTCTGTGTATGAGAAGATGCAAGAGTCTGGGCTCACTGAAATCATTCCTTTGATATGCACCTTAGCTATCTGGCGCCAGTATCCTGTGTTTTCACAGCCTGAGTTTCTTCAGGGCTCACCTAGGAAATGGCTGCAGTCTGATGGCTGCTAGGTGGCAGGTATTCTCTTTCCTTCCTGAGTTCCCTCAGGGTTCACCAGCTCACCAGTGGCTGAAGTAGGCAGGTGGCTGCCATCACTGATGACTGTGACATCTTTTGTTTACTGATATGACAGGCAATATTCCATTTCTCATTGCTTGCTGCTTTGATCTATAAAATGGGAGCAGAAGGTCAATAATTGTATATTGGAAATGATTGGGTCAATGGATACAGGCTAGCGTATTGGAAAGAGCATTGAATTAGGAGTTAGGAACCCTAGATCTTAATATTAGCCCTGCTGTCAATTCCTTAGATGGCATTGGCCAAATTGGTTCTTTCTAAGGGTCTGTGTTCTTAGCAAGATAATATTGACCCAGAATATGTCTCAGATCGCTTCTAGCACTAACATTTTATGAGTCTAAGAAAACAAACTATAACCCCACATTCTGGGCTGGTTTCCTGACCCTGTTTGTCAAAGAGAAATGGAGATATGAAAACTACCACAACTCAATAAAAAATCTATCTTTTAATTCTAGGGCCTTTAGTCAGGAGGCAGTGGGGAAGTAACATTTTGGTGGTATTGATCTGGGATTCTGTAAAGATACCTCAATTGTGTAAAACTCTGGCATTACTGTCTAATTTCCCAGAAGAGCCTTTATGAGGCTGTCCTGAGTCAAAGATCTCCTGGAAGACCATCCAGAATTATGACTCAAGCTTGGTAAGTTAATAGGAGGGTCAAGAAGCTCAAAGGCCATGGCAAGAGTCAAGATCTTAAATCTAGACCACACTCCAAATCTGGCTGGGGCCCTTGGAACATATAAGCATGAATCAAATGTCCTCTTAAAAAGAATGGGCAGAGTGAAATATTTACCTATGTGTGCTGGAATATTTCTTTCACGATGATAAAACGTTTTAATACTAATGGTTTAGTAAGAGGATACTAGACCTGTTTCAACTAGCTGTGTCAGTTCTCTTTGGATAGTCATGTCATCTCCCTGGGCCTTAGTTTCCCCATCTGTGTAATGGGAACAGCTTTCCTTCTTTATGTTGTTGGGAGAAACAGTTGAGGCTTTGTACGTGAAAGCACTTTGTAGATTGTGAGATGAGAGTACCTTTGGAAGGGCTGGTGAGAGTAGGATAAACATGAAAGAAAATCCTATCCTTTCCCTAACTCATGGTTTACTATATCCCGAAACGGAACTGGCTTTTTTCCTGGAGGTGACCAATTTAGAACTTACACTTGAGTTGTTTGGTCTCCGAAGAAGGAGGCACAGAGTGCTAGAACCCAGAATTTTTGGACCCGCAGTTATAGTGACTACTAAACATCAACACATAACAGGAGGAAGGAGAAGTGGTAAAGTCGATTAGCCAGTACATTTTACTTTCCATCAGACACTGACTCCAGAAGAATGTAAAAATAAATATTTCTCCACCTTTGGTTTGAGTTGTATGTTTCAATCCATCTCAAGTCACCAGTCAAAGGGACTTGGGACTGGCCCCTCTAGTCACTTCAGCTTCCGTCCCAAATCCTCACCTGGCATTACTACTTTTCTTCTAGTATGTGCCTGTATTAGTTTTCTAGGGCTGCTGTAAAAACGTTACACAGACTAAGGACTTAAACAACAGAACTTTCTTATCTCACAGTTCTGGAGGCCAGAAGTCCAAGATCAGGTGTTGGCAAGGCCAGACTCCCTCTGAAGGTTCTAGGGAATCGTATGCACAGGCCTGTCTCCTGGCTTTTGGTAGTTCCTTGGTTTGTGGCAGCATAACTCGAATCTTCATGTGGTGTTCTTCTCCCAAGATGCGTGTCTACGTTCAGATTTCCTCTTTGGTAAGGACGCTAGTCTTTTTGGGGTAGAGGCCCATCCTACTTCAATATGTCCTCATCTTAACTAATTACATCTATAATAACCCTATTACCAAGTAAGGTTACACTCTGAAGTGCTGGGGATTAGGACTTTAACATATGAAATGTTTTTTGGAGTGGGGGACACAATTCAACCCATAATGCCACCCTTCTCTGTCAAAAGAGAAACATTTTTTCTTTGGACTGTCTCATCTCTACCTCCCACCAACTTGGTTGTGTGGTCCCTTTTACCCATTTGATCTCTCTCCTGCTTTCCCTTCTCCTCTCTGGCTTTGGGCTTGGAGTATTAGTTCATTGGAGTTTATGTTAAATAGCATGGGCAATGTGTCATGGATCCTATAAATGGAGAGATGAAGAGAATGAAGAGTTATTTGAGGTGGACAGGCATCAGGATGGAGGACATGCAGTTGCAGTATTGACTTTCTACCAGGGCATTTCCAGTGATTTAATATGATAAAGTGTCTTTATTCTTTCTCTTTCTTGATTTACATGGCTCCCTTCTATAAATCTCCTTTGGGCAGGGGGAGAGGGGCAGACAACTTTTCTTACAACATTCCCACCGTACCTTGGTACTTCTCCAACTTCATCATGGGGCTGACCTGCCTTTGGATGAAGCTGGACCCACAGAGATGAGAACAGTGCATACGCACATGCATGCACAGACACGTAGATAAACATACAACACAAACAAGTCCTTGGTGATATTGTTAAATCTCTCAATCAAACCCACCCCGAATCTACCTTCTTTCCGGACTTCTAACTATGTAAGTAAAATACGATTTCCTGTATCTTATAAGATTTGGGTTTTCTCTTTTTTGAAACAAAATGAGTCCAGCACAATACAATTAGAAAGTTGGAAGCACAAAACACAGGCCAAGAAACAAGCCTCACTTTAGGTGTTTTATAAATGAACCCCACCTCTACAATATTGTTAATGCTATCATTTCCAGAATACCACATTGAGACAGTATCTAAGTTGGTAACCTGGATATTCAGTAAGATGAAATAATAGTCCTGACCTTGACACAAAGTCCACTTTCAATATCTTGTTTCCATTTTTCTGCCTTCTCTATAATTTGAAATATTTGAGAGATAGACCTAGTTGAGTAAAGGCAGGAGAGAGAATAATTCTTAGGCATCTACGTGTCCATAAAAGGTACTTTAATCCCATCTTATTTTATTCTACAATAATCCTCTATAGTGGTGATTAAAACCTCTGTTTCATAAATATGAAAACAGTGGCTCAAATAAATTATATAATTTGTTCAAAATCCAAGATTGGACTCGAGTTCCTCCTTGTACCATAATCAGCGTTTCCTTGTTTCTCATATTGTTTCAATTAAGAGGGAAACATTTAAAGTATCAGTAGCGTTCCGAGAAAGTAATTATATTCCTTTTGTGTTTGTATATTATCCAGAATATGACTGCAAGAAGGATGCTAGGAATATCAAGTGAATCTACCTGCGTAATTAGCCTGAAGTAATTTCTAATCCCTGTATAATTTGCTCCTCTTTAAATTTTTACTTTTGGTATTTTTAAAGCAGTTTGGTCTTTTAAACAGAATATAAACACTTAAAATGAACTCATGTAGACCTGTATTATAATTCCAGCTCTGCCACTTACTAGCTGATTATTTTAGCCAAGTCACCTACCCTCACTGGGTTTCCAATTTCCCTACATTGTAAAAGTCAGAATAATAATACGAACCTTATTGTGAAAGGTAATAAAAATCATCTGAATGTACCTAGCACAGGGCTTGACATATGGAAAGTTATCAGTGCATATGTAAATGAGCTATAAAAATAGTAGTGGAGAATAAAATAATGAATTTTGATTGTGTAAAAGAGGTGAGCCTCAGTCTCCTCATCGTATATTTTAATCTAACTACTTTACATGATCATTATTGCACGAGGTAATTTGAGATCCTGTAGGAAACAAAGGTTCCACGGAAACTTCCAGTGTCCTAATAACTTCATAATATTGCAACTTAAAATATGAAACCCGTTGGAATGGATGGAAAGTTCCTTGGAAATCTAGTGTCTTTTTTTCATTTTTGAGTTCATTTGCTTTAAACAAAGCAGGAACCGTATGCCTGAAATACTATTTCTGTCTCCCTCTATTTATCTGAAGCATGATATTCTTTAGAAACTTTTTGAATTTTAGTAGCTTTTTGAATGTATAATTTCTTTCTTTGATCTATTGTTTGTGGTGTCTAAAATGCTCATTTAATCATGCCTGCCATGTATTATTATATAAATGTCTCATGCTTTTATCCAATCACTTTGCTATCTAAGAGATATTAATTGAATACTCAATTCTGCAGAGTACTCTGAAGGGAAAAAAAAAAAGGTGAACCACGAATGATACCTGCTTGTATGGATGTTATTTTTGCTTACTCCATTTGAGATATCTGCAGCCACTCTGTAACCACAACAGATATTAGCCTGAAGCCAGCACACGGGGGATTCCAAGCCAAGAGAATTGTTGAGAAGTGCAATCAAAGCCATTGTATTACACCAACTCTGAAACCTACCTTATCTCTGGATTTCTATTCCCGAGAGCTTTATGAACTATTTCCATGTTATGTAGGCTAAGCTCAGTTTGACTTTCTGTTGTTTACAGCCTATGATATTTTAGTTCGTATACCTACTCTTTTATCTCTTGTGTTAGACCCTAAGTTCCTGAAGAGTGGGGAATGGTTTATGAGTTCCTTCGTTGATTGACACAGTTTTGAACCTAGGATGGGTACCCAGAATTTGAATTCAGATATTTATGATTCCATAGACCATGATAACATATTAAAAATAATGATTCTTAGTGTTTTTAGGGTCATGTTCCTTTCAACAGCTGATAAAAAAGTATTGACTATATCCACGAGAAATATAAATATATACACTTCTGTGTGCAACAAACAAAATATTTACATGCAATTTCAGGGTTTTAGAAGCCTCTAAAGCCATTCATGCACTCAAGGACCACTGCTAAGAATTCCATTCTAAGTGATGACTTTTGTCTAGAAATTTACATTTCCCCATCCTCCACACTCTTCTTCGAAACCCACCTAAAATGAAATGTGACCTTCCAAACCTATGTAGAAAGGGCACTTGTTTTTTTATTTACCAGTTAATGTCAACGTTATCTACACACATTCTCTGCTATTAATCTGAGAGACATTAATTTAGTGCCCGATACTAATGGAATAATTTCTGTAGTAAAGGAAGGAAATCTTGAAAATTTGAAATGACCATGATTTTAAAGTACTTTATTTTTTCATAAATCCTGATATTAATAACAGCAGTAATGAGTATTTGTATAGCAGGTTTCAGTCTTCACAGTTTTTGTCTGTAATTTATTCCACTCTCAACAACCTTGTGAGGTGGTAAGAGTGGACATTTGTTGATTTATGACTGTCCAGCATCCATTAACTTGAGGGACCTAGGTGGCCCCCACTTTGTACAATCTCAGTGGGACTATAAATCAATGTCCACTGCCCTCCTAATAGAGGACTAGAGGCCCCTGGAGGCGGTGCGTACCTTTCCCTCCAGACTTTCACTCACTGCTTCAAAGAAGCCGATGGGTTTGTAATCTACACTTAGTTGATTAGACTCTTTTCCCCACTACTTTGTATGTTGTGTCAAGTGACTCACAGCGGGGAAAAAAATGGCCCAAATCCTTCATTCCAGGCGTGGCACTCTGCTGAGATGGTAGGATGCTCTTGTTCCCTTGATCTTATTCTGATTTTTCATTCTGGTTTTTGCCTTATTTCTCAGCCTGGACACTAGCCTATCAATTTACTTTGTGACATCTTTGACAACATTCCAATACATTCCCTTTTCAAGTTAACTAGATTTAGACTGAGCTGCTGCCAGGAAAGAACTTTAACGATGAAGAAAACATAGTAGACGTTTAAATCTCGGTATTACGTATGAGAATGTAGAGTTGCAATTAGACAGTAAGAAGTGAAGCCAGACCTTTAAGACTCAGAGGGTTCTGCTCTTTCTGCTGCTCTTTTAGGTACCTCCTTGTTTGTTTGTTTATATATATATATATATATATATATATATAAAATCATTTGGGTGTGTGTATATAAGGTATATATATAATATATATAGTCATTTCTGTGTTCTTTGTGTGGAAGCGAGGACTGAACAGAATTCCACCTTGAACTTTGTATGAGTTAAAATGAACTTCAGCTGAATTAACAAAAAAAATCCAAAATAAGAATGTTTTAAACAAGACCATTTCCCCCCCACCCCTCTTTCTCAGGTAAACTAAATCTAGAGGAAAGGACTAGTTGAGCAGTTGTGAAAAGTTGTCAGGCAGAGTCAAAGCTTCGTCTAGCTAATCTCTCAAATATCCCTAGGATGTGGCTCTTGTCCTCATGATCAAAGATAGCCTATACATCATCTGTGTTCCCAGGTCTAGGGTTGAAGAGGGGGGGGAACATGTCCATATCCCTTTAAGAGACTTATTGGCAATATCTCTCCACATATGTGTTTATACTTCATTGGCCAGAACTCAGTCATATCACTCCCTAGCTGCACAGGAGTCCTAGAACATATTTTTTAGCTGGACAAAAATAGGCCCAGATAAATGAAGATTTTTAAAGTTTAATTTTTGTTGATGATTTTATATATATAATATGTATTTCATATATATATATATTTATGATAAATATATCATAAACATATACCCTGATAAATTTTCTCAAACTAAACATATTTCTGTAAGCAACATCCAAATAATTAAACAGAACATTATCAGCACCTAAAATGAGAATTCTTTTCATAAAGAAAAGGAGGGAATAGGTACTTCGGGGCAACTGGTAGTCTCTGGCATAAACCCCAAACCACACTGAACCACAGTAATTTGCTGGATATTTGATGTAAGCAACCATTTCTTCTTCTAACTGAATCACCATCCAATCAGTATTTTCATCACAGCATCCCCAGTAGCAAGCCCGGTGACCAGCACAGAAAAGTTGCTCAGTAAGTTAAACGTATGTGGAATCACCAATTGAGCAAATGAACGTCTCAGAGTCTCAGACTCCCCCCAAAGCTGAATTATTGAATTAACTAATTTGTACCTGAATTTACAGAGAATGTTTCCTAAAATGTTTGAACTTGTACAGGAAGGGAAGGTTGAAAGTTACATCAAATTTGCTAATGGCTATTTCCTTGTGATTACTGCTGAGTAGTTAGTTACTAAGTTTCAGGCACTAGGCATCTTACATGAATTGTCTTGTTTAATTTGCACAGCAAGTTAGGTAGCATTATCCATGTTAAAAACTAAGGCTCGGAGGGATTAAGTCGTTGGTGCAAAGTTACCTGATTAGTAACATTTTCCTAAAATTCCTGTTCCTGTGTCACTTTTCTATGTAAAAAAATGAAATCTCTTTCCTTTGCCTTCTTCCTATAAGGACTCTCTCTCCAGGTCCATTTCATTTTTCTCTGATCCCCCAAATACTCTCTATGTTCTGGGTCTTCTAATCAACTCTTTCTAATCTCATTTTACCTTTCCACACAGGCACACAGTATTTCAATTTGCTAACTTACTTGGCCTTCGGGCCTTAGTTTAGATGTTACTTCCTCTAGGAATTCTGGCCTATCCCTCTGTGTCAATTTTCTCCCTTTTGTAGTCCCACCTGATGTCACCTCTCATCAGAGCACGTCTCAGCCTTATTGTGATGCTAGCTTTCTTGTTCCATGACCCCTGGGTGATAAGCTTGAGAAGAGGACCATATCGCGTCCACTGCTTTATACTCAAGCACACAGTAGTCACTTAGAAGTAACTGTTGGATGATTGAACGAATCAATGAATGAATGAAGTAGTGGAGCCATGGTTCAAAGCCATTTCTAGGCAATATCACATCTTGTGTGTCTATCTAACCCTATGATGTGCAGCATCACTTTAGAGTTCCTTGTCAGCAAGAGAAAGACCTGTCATCGCATATAGAATCCAAGATGGGCTTTATCTTCTCCAGAACAGCACTCACCCATAGAACGTGGCTTTCCTCTGTGCTATAAAACACTTTCCTGCACACTGCGTCTCTCATCTTGACACGAACGGCCATAAAACGTTTCTTTGTGTAACTTTTACCGTGATGCTGGCTTTCCATTGCATTCCACTTACAAGTGTTCCTTTTTGAGGCACCAGAACTCTAATTGGCGAGACCCAATCAGCCCTAGTGGGGTATGTCACCGTAGAACACCGATTGCCTCATCACTCCACGTGTTGGAGATCTGGACATTGATGCCTGTGCTGTGGGGGAAGGTCCAGGACTAGCTCCCGGGAGAGGATCACTCGTCCACGGAAGCATCTCCATCTTTAGCTCTTTGGATTCTGTGAGCTGCATTGGTTGGGGTTTGATTTGCCGTTAAGGGTAGGTGAACTCAACAAATAAGGACGATTTTCCACTCTTACTGTCTCATTTCCAGCGCAGCCCCGGTCCAGACATGCCAGAAGCCATTTATTGTGGACGCAGAGCTGTGGCTAGGGCAGCCTGAACCGCCTGATACACATGCTCTGTCTGGGCTTTTATAGGGCAGCTGTTTCTCTGAGGATCAAACTCAGGTATCAGGAGTGTGAATTATGAGTCCTAATCAACTTGGTCATGCTTTGTGGCCTGGGAAAAGCCAGAGTGTTTCCCTTTTATGATTTGAGGGTGCACTTTTTTGCAGCCTGTGGAGCAATTAGCCAATCTTTGAAATGGATACCCTGTAAATGCGGTATGTCCTTGGAGAGCCACCATGACAGGTTACTCTGGGAGGGGAAGCCGTGTGGTGGTCCCACAACTGCTTTAGTGCTCGCTAAATGGCCTGCAAGTCAGGGGAAACACTGACTGTAAGAGAAAGAAGATAAAACTTCCAGACAGACAGGAACGTCAGCACATCCATGGCTATTCCTCCCCCACAGGATCATCAAAGTGTTGAAGAGTTTCCACTGAAGGTTCAGAAGGATCGTGCTATTTCCTTTATTGTGAAAGTTCACCTATTTCTCTGATTGTAACATTGATTTTGTCAGGGCCCAACATCACGTTTGTGTAAAGGAAGAGAGGATCTCCTGAAACGGTTGAGAAAGAGCAGGAATCAAATATCCCCCAAGTTTAAGTGAGAATCTGAACCAAGGTGAAGTGGGACCTCTGTCCTTGGTGTGATTATTTCTCCCCTGTACATTTTATAAAAAGTTATTGAGATGAAACTCATTTAACATAAAATTAACCATTGTAAAGTGAACAATTCATTGCTATTTAGTACATTCACATTGTTGTGCAAGCACCACCTCTACCTAGTTGCAAAATGTTTTCATCACTTCCAAGTAAAACTCTAAAGCCATCAGGCAGTTCCTCCCCGTCTTCCCCTCCCCCCAGCTCCTGGCAACCAACGATCCGCTTTCTGTTTTTTTATGGACTTACCTATTCTGAATATTTCATATATAAATGGAATCACACAATGTGACCTTTTGTGTCTGACTTCCTCCCTTGTACATATTTAAGGAACCAGTATTAAATTAGATGACTTCACGTCAGGCATAAAGATAACTTAGTTCCAGAGCTGTGGTTCTAGTAAGCTGCAAATTATCATTTATTTGATATGGGTACTGAAAATACGAAAAAACAAAAATCATGAAAAATGAATTTTTACTGTCCTCAATAAATAGGACCATTATCTACCCAATTTCCAAGCTTCCAACTTAAATATCAGCCTTGATTCCTCCCTTTCCTTACGCATCAACCTTAAATCAACTAGCGATTCTTCTTTCCAAGTACTCAGAGATTCTTTAATGTACTAATGTTTCTCTAATACACTGCCATTTTTTAAAAAAATTCAAGCCTCTTATCATTTCCTTTCTGGACTACCAAAAGAGCTTTCTAGTTGGTTTCTAACTTCAGTCTTCACTCCCTCTAACCCATTTTCCAAGCAGTAGCTTTTGGGGTACCCTTTATTATTATTTTTACCCTATTAAAAACCTTCAGAGTTTTTGCTGCCTTCAAAATAAATCTGAACCGTGTAACGTAGCCAGCATATAACTAGATTTAGCCTCTCTGTTCTCAATCTTCCGTCTTCCCTGCTATGTTCCATCTATTCTGAACTCCCTTAAGGTCCTGACTGCACCCCTTTTTTTGGTCCTCCATAGGCCTTTGTTTTTACTACTTCCTTTCCTGGAATGCCCCCTTCCTTCACTTCTTCGCCTGCATATCCCCTGCGTTTCATTTCAGGACCTAGCTTAGATGCTTCTTCTAGGAAGTATTCCCTCCACCGCCCACCTCCCCAGCACCTGCAATTTGTCACCGTCCTCAGCTCACATCAGTCCCCTGGAATCAGACTTTTAATTGCTTAGTTTGGTACTTTTCTCTTCCCTAAACTGTACAACGTTTGAAGACAAGGATCATGGCTCATTTATTATTGATTCCCCAGTGCCTAATGTAAGACCTGGTACTAATTTATTGATGGATCATGGAATATTGGGAAAGCTTAACTGACTGGTCCCGAGAGACCAGAGACCAAAGGTTCACTATATAAGGCCATGTCATATTATATTATTTTTGATGAGTTGGATGAAATGATGCCCATCTAGAGTTAAAAGACTAAATGTCCGAAATCCCTTGCTCAGCTGCAAGGGAAGAAGCAGTCTGAGTAGTAAAGTTTCTGTCATTGTCTCCCTGAACCCTGAAATCTGGCCCTATATACAAACAATGATCTTTCCTCCTTGTGAAGAATTTGTAAGTCTTAAGAGTTGACTTAGTCACATTCTGGACTTGCTTCCTGACCTCAGTTTATGAAATGGAGGAAGAAAACTGAATGCAATAGCCCTGAAGGAAACTTACCCAGTGAAACCAAGCTTGAGCCAGAACGGGCCGGCAGTTAAATATGTCTGTGTCTGTGTGGTCACTGAATCAACCACTGGTCATTGAGCCGGGGTTTGGAAGACCATCTTACAGGACTGAGGCTGATTGATTTTACTGACCATCCAAGCAGCCTCAAACGTTTGCTGGGTTTGTTTTCACAATTTTTGCCCCCCATGCAGAACTGGTCACTCCCACATTTGTTCTAACATAGCATATAGTGCAGGCAACCGCTATGGCGTTACCAAGGTCTGTAATTATTTAGGGACATATCTGTCTCTCTTTGAGGATAGGGATTGCTTCTCAAATTCTTCTTTCTATCTCTTTTTTTTTTTTTTTTTTTTTGCGGTACGCGGGCCTCTCACTGTTGTGGCCTCTCCCGTTGCGGAGCACAGGCTCCAGACGCGCAGGCTCAGCGGCCATGGCTCACGGGCCCAGCTGCTCCGCGGCATGTGGGATCTTCCCGGACCGAGGCACGAACCCGTGTCCCCTGCATCGACAGGCAGACTCTCAACCACTGTGCCACAAGGGAAGCCCCTTTCTATCTCTTGTATGTATCACAGAACCCGTACAGATGAAGTACTTAAATTGATAAATTTAATAGCTCTGAATAGTCAGTTATTTCATAAGAGTGAAATTGTGTCTGATTCTTTTCTCTAGTACTACTATAGTTTCATAAAACCCTCTCAATTATTCTTGGTATTATTGATATTATATAAATTAATAAATTCACCTTAATCGAGAAGTATAATAGTATAACTGATTATACACTGTCTTCCAGACTCTGAGAGTTTAATGGTGCTCCTGTATCAGAGATGGTCCTGGGACCAACGGGCACGGTTCTACTTGTTAGTATTCTGTGTTCTCAAAACCACACTAGGGAATATATGTTATTAGGAACAACTCAATATAAAACACAAATTTATTGTGAAATTATATGTGTCTCATATATCAAATTTTAGTTGAGGCTGATAAAAATGGTTTGAAGTGAAATTAAAGGCTGTCTACCCTAGTAATGACCAGAATGCAATGTGTCTGGTCTACTTGACCACAGCCAGACCTGGAATCTGTGGGCCTCCTTTGCAGGGGACATTGTCTTGACTCAGTCGTGCCTGTCGGTAAAGAACGCTTTTTGGTTTTGGTGATTACATTTTCTTGGAAAAGATAAAGATGCCTCCCAGCTCAGAGTTCAATAGTTGAGACACAAGGAGCTTTATTCTCCTTGTGGGAATCTGAGAATGTCAATCAGAGAACCGCCCAGTCAGTTCGGAGGAAGGGGAAGATCTTCCCACATTCTTTTCTCTGACTCAGTTTCCCAGAGGATGTGTCCAGTTATTTTAGTGAGTCATGAAAAATCCCTAGAGGTGTCATACTTTTCTGAGTTTTGTGCTTTTTTGTTCCCCTCCGGAGAAAATTAAGGTGGAGGGTGGAGAAATAGTGATGATGATTTAAAAAGAGGAGAGGGTTCTAAGGCAAAGGTGGCAAAAGACTTAGTCATGCAGTCATGAAACTTTGTGTAACTCTGTGGCCTTGGGCAAATCATCTAACCTCTACCCGCCTTAGTTTCTTCAGTAAACTCAGAAAAATAGTGTGCGATTTTTTTCTCCTGAAGCCTCAATGAGAAATAGGGATGCTGTTTACTAAAAGATGCATTATTAATAATGTATTTTGTATTTATTTTAAATGATACAATTTTGTAAGATCGCTTGCACAGAAACTAGTTCACCTCTGCAGTGTACTTATCTTAATGGGACCATTGAACCTGTGCAGACAGGGAGAACTTTTTAGGGGCTATCAGTTTAGCTGAGCTTCTTCGTTCTGATTTTGATGGGTGGTCTTACTAAAGAAGTGCTTGAGGAGGAGTGTGATGGACTGAATGCTTGGGTCTCCCCCAAATTCATACATTGAGGTCCTAACTCCCAATGTGATGGTATCAGGGGGTAGATTAGGTCATGAGGGTGGGGCCTCTGTGAATGGATTCGTACCCTTATGAAAAAGACCTCAGAGAGCTCCCAATCTCTTCTGCCATGTGAGGACATAGCAAAAAGAAGGCTATCTGTGAACGAGGAAGCAGGGGCCTTCACCAGATATGAGATCTGCCAGAAACTGCTGGTACGTTGATCTTGGATGTTCTCCCCTCCAGAACTATGGGGAAAAATTTCCGTTGTTAATAAGCTACTCAGTCTATGATGTTTTGTTATACCAGCCTGAATGGGCGAAAACAAGGAGCTAGTCCTGCTATCTTCTACCTCCTTCTCGATTCCAGATGGGCAATTACAAAACAATACCCATGCCATTTTAATGGGTTTCATCATATATCTTGTTGTCAATTTTATACAGGCCATGACTTCACTTTTATATTAGTGAGAGAACTCTTTAATTTTGGAAGATAGAGACTCTACGTGTGTCTCTGTGCCTTAGTTTCTTTACTTATCAGATTGGGCCCAAAATTCTCATCCTCCTTACCTTAAAGGGAAGTTGTGATGTCACATAGTAAAGATGCTTTGAGAAATGGGAAGCAGTAATTCAATGTGAACTGTTTCTCTTAACTTCTCTTTTGGCATATAGCACTGTGCTGGGCAACTATGAGACATGCAGTAAGTAATCATTGAATGATTTAAATGATTCAGATTTCAAATGTTAGATTTGAATGGCCATTGTGACTCTCTACAGATAAACAGTGCTGATTGGTTTATTTATTGCAAAGTTTAGAGAAGGAAAGCCACATAAGTGCATATGTCTTACCCTTGGATGAGACCAGTGCTTTCTCTTAAATTAGTAACAGTCTTCTGGATTACACAGGCTAATGGCCACCATTTTAGTTTCAATAGATGTATAGCAGGTTATTCACCCTGGCACTACTGACATTTTGGGCTATATACATCTTTGCTGCGGGGCTGTCTTGTAGGTTGCTTAGCAACGTCTCTGGCCTCCACCCACTAGATGCCAGTAGCAATTTGCCCAAGTTTTAAAAACCAAAAATGTCTCTGGACATTGGCAAATCTCTGCTAGGGACAAAATTGTTCTTGCTAGCCAATCTTACGTAGTTCTTTAATTGGAAGAGTGAGTAAATGAATGAATGGATAAATGAATGAATGAGTGTAAAGAAAGGAAACAGAAAACAGACTTAGAAGGGTTGTTATACTTCATCAAACTAACAGTCCCTTATAGTCTCTGTTTTTCTCATACTCTAACAATAGAAATAGAGAAAATACAGATATGTATGTGTACGTCTATGTGCATTCCTCACCCAGACACAGCATACTTAGTAGAGCTGTAATTTTTAGCATCCCTAATTTCAGGCCTGGGAATATAGGTTGAGATGCTAAAGTAGTAGAGAAATCAACTGTTGGCTATTTGTTGGTTGATTGAGTCACTCATGTAACAACTATCTATGGATCACGTACTAGGTATCAAGGTCCGTATTAGGCATAGTCTAGTGGATTGAAACACATGAACAGCTATCTATAATATCAGGTAATGCAATACACACTGCTATAGTAGAATTAAGAACATATTGCTGTGAGAACACAGACTATCTCTATCTCAGGGTGTGGGTAGTTTCGGAAGGGTTCTCTGAGGAACATGGGAAATATCCTACGATTAATAATTTGCACAAGTTTTCCCAGCTGTGTGTACCCCTAAACAATCAATCAGTTGTTTATGTTATTCTATACATTTTTAAGTGCTGAGCCTTTTCCATTTAGGTAGCTCTCTTTGTGGATAGGAATGAGCTTGGTGTGTTTGAGAAGTGGCAGGAAGGCTGTTGGAAAGGCGTTGTGCTTGGTGTGCCATATGCTACGACAATGAACAAAACACACACTTGTGGCCTTCCACAACCTAGTAAAGCAAAATTCTACGCTTTTGTCCTTCACTCACTTCATGTACATCCTTAGGTAAGTAACCTTATCTCTCTAAACCTCTGTTTCCCAAGGTATAAAATTAGGAGGTAGGATGAGGTGATTTCAGCGTGTCACTGTTTGACCTTCTAGTATTCCACATTATTATATCTCTCACAGCCATTAAGTTCTCAACAAAAGTCAATTGCTGTTTGGTTTAAGGAAATAAAATGGATGGAAAATGCATCTTGTTAAAGATTCAGGGTTTTTTTTTCCCACTTTTTTTTTTCACGTCTTTATTGGAGTATAATTGCTTTACAAAGGTGTGTTAGTTTCTGCTTTATAACAAAGTGAATCAGTTATACATATACATATGTCCCCATATCTCTTCCCTCTTGCGTCTCCCCCCCTCCCACCCTCCCTATCCCACCCCTCTAGGTGGTCGCAAAGCACCGAGCTGATCTCCCTGTGCTATGCGGCTGCTTCCCACTAGCTATCTATTTTACGTTTGGTAGTGTCTATATGTCCATGCCACTGTCTCACTTTGTCACAGCTTACCCTTCCCCCTCCCCATATCCTCAAGTCCATTCTCTCGTAGGTCTGCGTCTTTATTCCCGTCTTGCCCCTAGGTTCTTCCTGACCATTTTTTTTGGTTTGTTTTTTAGATTCCATATATGTGTGTTAGCATATGGTATTTATTTTTCTCTTTCTGACTTACTTCACTCTGTATGACAGACTCTAGGTCCATCCACCTCACTACAAATAACTCAATTTTGTTCCTTTTTATGGCTGAGTAATATTCCATTGTATATATGTGCCACATCTTCTGTATCCATTCATCCGATGATGGACACTTAGGTTGCTTCCATGTCCTGGCTATTGTAAATAGAGCTGCAATGAACACTGTGGTACACGACCCTGAGGCTCAGGTTTTTGAGAAGTGGCACCACCTTCTTGGGGAAGACATCTTTGCCTCACTGGATATATTCACTAGAAAAGCAAGGGAACTGAGAGGAAATGAGAAATAAGGAATGTCAACGTCAAGTTCTGAAAATACCTGTATGAGTGCGGAGGCTCACATCTGGGAACATTATTTCGGTCTTACAAGACTTCCTTTTTTTTGTAGGATGTGTAACTAAAAGTTCTTTATCTCACGGATATGAACTAAAGATATCACGCTCATAGGTGATTTATTCCTAACCTGTTTTTCTACCCAGCATATATTACACTTATATAAGTTATCTATAATAGTTATAAACCATAGTTACAATTCTTCACCTGGATACTGTATGAATTCTCAAGCTTCTGCCTATGTAGTATCTAATTTGTTCCTCCCAACAACAATATGATATAGGTTGGGTGAGGGTCATTCTTCCCATTTTATAGATAGGGAATTCACGTTCAGAGAGCTTATTAACTCGCCTGAATTCTCACAGGTAAGAAACTGCGGAGGCATGATTCCACTTCATTTGTTTCCAGAGCAATATTCAGAAATGAATAAGACTCAAACCAAAGGCAAGCTGCAGAGCAAGAGAAGATATTTGCGCCACATATGCTAACCAAAGGACTCTGCAAAATATATAAAGAACTTCACAAGTCAATAAGTAAAAGATAGACAATTCAACAGTAAACCATGGGCAAAAAACTTGAACAGGAATTTCATTAAAAGAGTATATCCAAGTGACAAATAAACTTATGAAAGGCTGTTCACCTTTATTAGTCATCAGGGAAGTGAAAATTACAATCACTAAGCAATATCACTGTACATTAACCAGAATGGTTCAAATGTAAAAGATGGAACATGTCAAAACATGTTGAACGATAGGTACATTAGTTAATAGGAACCAACCGATAGGGAACAATGATAATAATTAATAGCAAGAATAGCTAGTGAATGTATTGAGTAACAGGAACTCTATACCCTGTTGGTGGGAGTATACATTGTTGCAGCCACTTTGGAAAAGTGGCCATATTGACTTGGATAAAGTTGGATATTTTCATACTCTGTGACCCAGTAATTCTAGTCCTAGGTATCCAAAAGTGTACCTCTGTTGACAAAAAATCATGTGCAAGAATGTTTATAGCAGCACTCTTTGTCAATGTCCAGAACTGAAGTAATCTAAGTATTCATCCACAGAGAGATGAATAAACAATTGTGATATATTCACACAGTGGAATAGTATACAGCAATGACAAGTAACACTGAAGCTAACAACATTAATTTATCCTATAAACATGGAGTTTAATGAAAGAAGCCCTAAGCAAAAGAGTCCCTACAATGCTCTTATTGGTATTAGAAATAAGGATAGTAGTTAGCTTTTGGTTGTGGAAGAGGATGCAGGGGATTTTGGGATGTGGAAGGTGTTCAGTTTCATGATATAAGTATTGGTTACACAGGGCTCTCAGTTCGTGAAGATCCATTAAGCTATCCATTTATGATGTTATTCCTCAATAACATTTTACTAAGTCAAACAAATAAAGAACTGGAGTTATTAGGACACAGTGAGTATCTCTGTATGCCAAGAAGAAAGATGACTCCATGGAAAAATTAACAACAAATCTGGAGGTAGGTTATTTAAGAAAGTATAAGTGAGGAAATGAAGAAGAATGAAAATTAGAATATTAGTGTGTGAATAGACCACTGGCCACCTGCTCAGATGAAGAAAAACAGCTTCATGTGCATTAAGTAAATTGCTGAAGGTCCAACAGGTCGTGCGTGGTTCAGCTGGAATTCTAATCAAAGTCTTTTTACTCCATAGCTCATGCTCCTTCAACTGTACCATCTCAGCAGGCAATATTTTACTTCAACCCTGAAACAATAAAGAATAGGAAAAACAGAAGGAGGTAAAAGCGTAGACGTCATCAAGAAACAATTTAAAATATTGCTTTAAAGTCTGCCTTTCACCATAAGCTCTAGATCCTTATCTACCCTGTTAGCTACTCTTTATCCGAAAAAAGTTCTTTAATTGAAAGAATGAGTGAATGAATGAATGGAGAGGAAAAAGAAAACAGCCTTGGGATGGATGCCACACTCCATCAAACTAATACAGTCTCTAATGGCCTTTGGTTTTCGTATTCTAAGTGAAGAAGCAAATAGAAAAAATACACACAGACACACACACACAGACAACACACTTACTTGGCCTACAGCATCAGGGATCTCAATATCCTTAATTACAGCTTATATTGCAGGCTACACAGAAGCACTGCTGATTCCAGTCCTGGCATGACTCCTGTTCAAACATACTTCCCAGAAATCTTAGGCAGCTTGCCATGGTAAGGAAACAATTTACGTCAGATTTTGAGCAGGGGACTCCGTCGAGGGTGGGGAGGAAGGCGGGGGCGAGTCGTTAAAGGTGGTAAGAGTAAGGCTTTTCATGGAGGCTACAGCTGATCAGTATTTCCCTGGTCCAGGATGAGGACAAAGCCCTCATTATTCCTCTTTGGCTCACCATTGCCCCAGCAGCTCCGTTCTGAAAGTCAATGGCTGCCTGAAGATTCCTTTGGGGATACAGAATGAGTCTGGCTATGATGCTAAAGAATTTTCCTCTCTTTTGCTGGCTCTCTTGATGTTTTGCCATAGTTACAAGATTTCTTTTTATTAATTATAGACAGTCTTTAATGTTCCCTTTAGTTCATGGACTGGTATTGAAATGACCTCAGAAATTATTTTGTCAAACTTCTTCCCATTGTAGGAATTATTTGTGTAGCAAAAAATCATTCTCCATTCGATAACTATTTATTCATTGTGACAGTTATTTTTAATATTCTACCTAGTGTTCAACTACTCTTCCCTGCTTGCTAACAGCACTCTCATGGAGTTTTTTTTTTTTTTTTTTTTGAGTGGAAGCATTATGTCCACACCCAAGCAATAAATTTTTTTGGTGTAAGTCAATCATGATAATCTCATTCTCATTCTTTCAGCATTCTTGGAAGCCTTCGTATACCTTAGTTTTGTCCAAAGAGACCTAGGAAAATGAAGTTTTCCTGCAGAATTCTGAAAGAGGTTTTGATTTTCTGATAAAAAGGGACAGACACACTGCCATGTCCTTTCTCATTCTGGCCTTGACTGTGAATATGACAGTTGCTACCTTGTGACCATGAGGGTAATGGCAAGCAAACCACAGACTTTATTGATCTATTGAACCCACATAAGTTACTCTTCTTATATACCTGTTGGTAGGAATGTAAACTGGTACAGTCACTGTGGAAAACAGCATGGAGGTTCCTCATAAAATTAAAATAGAACTAACATATGATCCAGCAATTCCACATTCCACTCCTTGGTGTTTATCCAAAGAAAATGAAAACAGCAATCTGAAAGGATATATTACCTTCAATGTTCATAGCAGCATTATTTATAACAGCCAAGATATGGAAGCAACCTAAGTGTCTAGGGACAGGTGAATGGATAAAGAAGCTCTCTATCTATCTGTCTATCTATCTGTCTATCTATCTGTCTCACAAACACTGTATGTTTTCATTTGTATATAGAATCTAAAAAAACAAGGCAAACAAACAAATATAACAAAACAGATACAGATTCACAGATACAGAGAACAAACTAGTGGATATCAGAAAGGATGTGGGGTGAGGGATGGGTGGAATACGTGAAAAGGATTAAGAGTTACCAACTACCAGTTATAAATCACAGGGATGTAATGTTCAGCATAGGCAATATAGTCAATAGCAGTAATAACGTTGTGTGGTGTGCATAATCTATAAAAATATCAAATTGCTATATTGGAAACCTGAAACAAATATAATATTATAAGTCAACTATACTTCAATTAAAATTTAAAAAAAAACAATGTCACTAAGGTCAGGTTTTCTGTTGCTTGCAAATACATGTATATATATACTATATTCGAGGCACTGTGTGTGTGACAGCCTTCAGCCATCGGATCCATTAGATTTCAGTGTCGACCTCAGCTACCCAGAACTACCTAACTTGGGGTCTCACCCTTCCTTGGAAGCCTATATCTTGTGCCTAAGTGAGATGGGGGTGTAAAGACTCAGTCATTTGGGGCCAATGTGGGATGCTCTGACAGGCAATACTTAGTCCAGAGCTCCCCACTAGGTTGACTGAGGGTTTGTTGAGCTAGCATTGCATTAATGCCCTTGAAAGGCAGTAGCAAGGAAAAATACTCTTAATGGGTAGAGTTTTGGGCATTGCATCTGGTTATCCATTTTGTGTGAAAAGATAATTGGCCAAGGAAGAGAGAAGGGGTGATATAGGGGTAGAGGACTAAGAAGTACAAACTATGTATAAAATAAGCTACAAGGATATCTTGTACACCATGGGGAATATAGCCAATATTTTATAATAACTATAAATGGAGTATAACCTTTAAAATTTATGAATCACTATATTGTACACCTGTAACTTACATAATATTGTACATCAGCTATACTTCAATAAAAAAATTCACCATGATAAAAAGATAAGGGTCAAAAAGGGAGGGACAATAAAGAGATGAATGTGAGAAAGAATGAAGCAGAAGAAAAATGGGGCAAGACAGAGAGAGAGTGGGGACGAGAGAGAGATACGAGTAAAAGAGAAAATACTTCTCTATGGTAAAAAAAGAAATTACACATTTTAAGGTGCAAATGAAAGATGAAGTAAATACTGGCAGCACACATTAAAAAGTTTCAAAATCCATAACACAGAGAGTTCCAACACATAAATAAAGGAAATAGATTGGGTTGACCTTTTTATTTCTTATGAAAGTAGTAGGTAAGTTGTTTGATTAATGATTTAAAAGAAGACATCAAGGAGAGAGAGGCATTCTGGATGTGCTGTTCATGCTGGCAGAACGGCACATCGAGGGGCCAGGTCTGGGCCTTTGGGTGCCCTGTCTTTCCGGTCAGTCCTTCAAGAAGCAATTCCAATCTTGGTGAGTAACCAGTATCATCAGGTACTGATTATTAGTCCAGACTCCATTTTATGAATGAAATATAGAGAATATAGCTCTAATGAGGACTAAGGAGTTCTTGTTTGTCATCACATTTTTCCCCAGTGGGGAAGTTCCCAAGGAAAGTGAAGTCAGTATCAGTAGCTTATTGAACAAAGGCAGTAGACCCCGCAGCATCTTTTAAAAGCTGTTTTCGGAACCCGTAGAGAACAGTTGAAAGAGCCCAGGTTTGGGGGGATAGAAAGATCAGGATCTGATTCTCAGTTCTAGCAGTAATTAGAGCAATTTTCTTATTCTCTCTGGACCTCAGTGTTTTATCTCATTTCAAAGACGTAATGATTTTAAAGGATTGTTGTGGGAGATTAAGTGGGAATTCCTGGCACTCTAAATGCAGGCGTCCCCATTTCCAGGACATCAAAGCCTGAGACTGGCTAATCAGAGCTGCTGCTTCTTCCTTGTACTGTGCCACTGACCTTGACCCGATTTCCATCACCATGCAAACCACGTGGATCTATTAACTTATCTTCCCTCAGAATGTCCAGTTGTAGTTCAGTAGATGAACTAACAACTGTTCTGGGTCACATCTGAGATCTGAGGATGTACACAGTTACTCTGGTTGAATTTGGGTGATTTCCAAGTTTCCTGCGGACCACATTTACAATGTCATGTCTTAGGAAGGGCTACTCTGGAAAGTACTGTTTATTACTCACAGATTGTTTTTAGTCTCTGCCAGCGGCCTTTTCTCACCTTTTTCCAATTTTTATTTATTCAACACATTCTTTTAGAATATCTATGACGTGCCAAGCACTGTGTGGAGCGTTGGGATACACATCTTAGTAAGATCTGGTTCTGGAGATGAAGTGTGAGGAATATAGACATTTCACTAAAATAAAAATGTGATCAGTGCTAAGACAGAATTATATCTAACATTTTTATGTCATTCTCTGAATCATAGTATCTTCTTGAGATACTGTTAGGGGAAAGTCCAATTTCCTAGTAGCATGTTTCCAGGAAGAAACTTCCACTCCCAGGAGAGCAATGAATTAGGACAGGAACAGTTTTGCCTTTTTGAGCCACTGAACTGACAAGACTAGTGCCAGATCTGGGTGTGAAGTTTGTACACAGGTTTAGCTTTCTTTTCTTCCTCCTTGTTGGAACAGGCCTAAAATTGTCTGGTTTCTACAGGGAGAAAAGTTTAATATGACGAAAGCAGTGGTGGTGGAAGGAGTAGTTGGAAGCCTTATTCTGACAAAGGTTAAAGCACATCCTCTAATTCACCTTCAGCAGTCGTGGAACTTTGTTTTGTATTCATTCTTCTGATCCTCCTGTTGGTCATTCTGTTCTGCAGTTAATGTGTGCATTGTTCTCTATGTGTCAGGTTGTGTTTGTTTTTCATGTTAGTGAAATATCCTATATCCTTGCTCATTTTGTATCTGCTTATTTGATCAGAACTTGAGCGAGGGATGCATGAATTTCTGCCAAACGACTGTGACTTTATTTCTCTTTTTAGTCCTATTAGTACTTGCTTAATGTACTTTAAAGCTATGTTATTAGATGTAAATTTAGATTTGGTACATTTTCTCATAGGTTGATCCTTTTATTATAAAAAAAATTGCACCTTTTAATCTGTAGTAATGTTTCTTGCTTTAAAATAACTGTCAAATATTAGTATATATCAAACTTCTTTTATTAATGTTTGCATTGTATAAATATTTCCAACCTTTTTTTTTTTTTTTTTTTTTTGGCCGAACGCGGGCCTCTCACTGTTGTGGCCTCTCCCATTGTGGAGCACAGGCTCCGGATGCGCAGGCTCAGCGACCATGGCTCACGGGCCCAGCCACTCCGCGGCATGTGGGATCTTCCCGGACCGGGGCACGAACCCGCGTCCCCCACATCGGCAGGCGGACTCTCAACCACTGAGCCACCAGGGAAGCCCTTCACTTTTATTTTTGAAGGATATTTTCACCGAGTATAGAAGTCTAGGGTGGTCATTATTTTCTTCAACACTTTGAATATGTCATTTCAGTTTTTTCTGGCTCCTGTCTTTTCTCTTATGTAGTCAACGATCACTACTGCTGGTGCTGATGTCCATTTGAAATATCTGTCTCCCCACCTATCTATTTATCTGTCTATCCTTCTCCCACTGCACTTGGGCTGAGGGACAAACACATGCCTCCCACCCTAGGGTAGGCGAAGGGTGATGGCTCAACACCCTATGACTGTGCAATTAAACTCTCATTCTGCCATTTTCACCTCAACCCTTTCACATCCTCAAGTGAGACCTCCCGCCCTCTTTAGTTGGTCTCTCCTGACTATATGTAGATTTACAATATGCCAACAAAAGAAATTTTGGAGAAACTACATAATTAATGTTAAGAGACAGCCTATGGGTTTAGACTTACTGAGTAATTGTTATTTAATTTTCTGTAGTTTTCTCTTTTTTCCCAAAAGTTGTACGATGAACATTTGTTACGTTTACAACAGAATTTTGAGTTTTTTTTTAAAGTGGAGTTAAAGTTATTACCTTGAAATGTATCCTGAAAGACTGTTTAATGATGGAGTGCCTGAATTGTAGTTAAATACCAAAATTATTTTGTTTTAAAAAAAATAACTAATCAGTCCTCTTCCTCGTCACTTCTTAGTTTTCTGAAGCATCTCAATTGAAATGTTATGGTTTCTATGTATTTAAATCAGATGTGAAGTCTTTTAAGGACCCACTGAATTAATCACAAAATGTATCACTTTAGGCATCCTTAGGATATACAGAACTTGTTTATTTTAAGTGAGGTCACTGAATAATGCCCATCTGTTTTTGCCTTTCTTCTCCTCCTTCAGGTTGATGGAGCGCCATGGAAATTCACCGAAGGCTGCTAGCCAGGAGGCTCAAGAAGGAATTGTCAAAAAGGAGAACTATCCAGACATTGTCTTTGCAGCCTAAACAGGAAAGAAAACTCATAGGTAAGTAATAATAGGTGCTCTGTGTGCTCGAGCACTCTAAGAAGGGTATTGTCTGGACTGGGGAGCTGAGGCTTTGGCTACACATTCAATGAACCAAGGTCTATGAGGTTCAAGTTCAGAGAAATGGATTTCTGCCACTGCAGACTCATTAGGGCTGATGCTATCACAGTGCTAAAAGGAAAACCTTATGTTCACCTCAGGGCTGCCAACTGTCCAGCTGCCATCTGCATCAGCAATGGCAAGGAATGCTCTGAATTTGGACTAGAGAAAACATAGCCAGAGCCAGGCTAGTCAATGAGCCTAATTATAATAATGCTAATAATAGCAAACCTTTATTGAGCCCTTACTGTGAGCCAGCACTGCTGAGAGCAGTCTGTGTGCGTTACCCCGTGTAATCCTCACTACTCCAGTCATGAAGCTGGAGCTCTTACGAGGACAGTTTCGCATCTAAGAAATGAGGCTCAGACAGGTTAAGTAATTTGTCTGTGATCACTCAGCTGGAGCGGAGTAGAGCTGGGTTTTGCACTCTGGTCTGTCTAATGCTGTTGCCCAGAATCCCACCACTTGGTTTTTCTAACTCTGAAGTCCAGTCTCTCGGCAGGGCACTCTGGTCCTCCAGGATGTGACTCAGAGCATCCTGCCCCTTTCCCCACCCCCAGACCCCAGGGTCTCCCCTGCCTACCACCCAGTGCCTCTTTTCTCTGGCCCAGTCGTAGACTCCACGCCCTGCGCACATCTCGCATTTCTAAGGTCCTTTGCTTTTGCTCATTACTTGTGCCTTAAAGGTACATTCCCTTTTCCCTGCCAGACCAGCTCTATCATCCATTAATTCTCTGTGCAAAGGTCACTTCCTCTGTGAATCCTGTCTCAGCATACGCCTCCCAACTCTTGGCCTCCTTAACTGCTCCTTTGGTACCAAGTTCATATTTAAGCACAGAGGTCAGCAAACTATGGCCTGAGGGCCAAATCTGGCCTGCTGCCTGGTTTTGTATGGCCCACGAGCTAAAGATAGTATTGTGTTTTTATATATTCGGAGGAAGAAATCAAAAGAAAGATATATTGTGGCACATGAAAATTATATGGAGTACAAATTTCAGTGGACACGAAGCAAGTTTTATTGGTACATAGCCATACTCACTTGTGGACATATCGTCTGTAGCTGCTTGTGTCCTACAATGGAAGACTTGAGTAGTTGCAACAAATACATAGGGCCCAGTGTCTAAAATATTGGTTGTTTGGCTCTTTCTACAGAAACAATTTGCTAACTCCTGCATTGGAGTGCTATCAAGTGGTGTTTTGGAATAATGAGCACCCATGTGTTACTGATTATTATATTGCCTGTGCCCAGCACGGGGCCTTTCTCTTAGTAGACAATAATTTAATGAGCATATGATTGAAAGTTAAGTGAGTATGAAGGACAGATTCTACACCAAGAACCAGCAGTCTTGGACTCCAGTATCATTTCTGTCACTTACCGTTATCTGGCAGAACACTCAAAGTAGGATAATTTGATAAACATTTTTCACAAAGGGACAGTGCAGTAATTCAGAGCTGGTAGCAGCAAACACGTTACCATCTGTCAACTGGAAGGGTCCAGAGGTGGGAGCAGTTTCAGGATTCCGGAAAGATAAAGTCACGTAGAGTTAGCCTACGTGAGCACCTATAGCTTCTGTAGAGATACACAGCAGCTGAGAGGGTCCTCTCGGGGAAGAAGCCGAGAAAAGAAATGCCCTGACCCCATTCTCCTCTCCCTTCCCACCTTCTGCTGGGTCTCCCTATTGGGGAACTCATGCAGGCACGGGAACCTAGTCAGTGTCGTGCATGAAGATTGGCTCCCGGAAAGCAGAGGAGGATGGAGAAGATAGCAATCTGGAAGGGCAAGGGAAGACATCCCACACACAAACTTAGTGACAATCACATCTATTCCTCAGGCTTTAATTTCTTTACCTATAAAATGGGCGAGTTGGATTATCAGATATTTACAGTAATAATAACTGAAACAACAACACTGATAGAGGTTATTTGTTGAGACCTTATTCTGAACCATACATTCATTTTGTCAAATAGCCTTCAGAATAAATATTATCCCCATCATACAAGTGAGAAAACTGAGGCTCAGAGAGATAATGCAGGATACTCATTCACATCGTTGTTAAATTGACCCCTCCCCCTTGAAAATATACTTTCCTGAAGTCCCTCCCTCACTTTCACTTACCCTAACCCTAACCCTAACCCTAACCCCAATCCGGTTGCACTGTTTGGGGCAGTAGCTGTTTGGGGTTTCTGCTGTCTTTGTTTTATTTATGATTCTTATTATTTTTTAACATCTTTATTGGAGTATAACTGCTCTACAATGGTGTGTTAGTTTCTGCTTTATAACAAAGTATCCCCGTATCTCCTCCCTCTTGTGTCTCCCTCCCTCCCACCCTCCCTATCCCACCCCTCTAGGTGGTCACAAAGCACCGAGCTGATCTCCCTGTGCTGTGCGGCTGCTTCCCACTAGCTATCTATTTTACATTTGGTAGTGTATATATGTCCATGCCACTCTCTCACTTTGTCCCAGCTTACTCTTCCCCCTCCCTGTGTCCTCAAGTCCATTCTCTACGTCTGCTTCTTTATTCCTGTCCTGCCCCTAGGTTTGTCAGAACCATTTTTTTTTTTTGGATTCCATAATGTGTTAGCATATGGTATTTGTTTTGCTCTTTCTGACTTACTTCACTCTGTATGACAGTCTCTAGGTCCATCCACCCCACTAAAAATAACTCAATTTCGTTTCTTTTTATGGCTGAGTAATATTCCATTGTATATATGTGCCACATCTTCTTTATCCATTCATCTGTCAATGGACACTTAGGTTGCTTCCATGTCCTGGCTACTGTAAATAGTGATGCAATGAACACTGCGGTACATGACTCTTTGAATTATGGTTTTCTGCCATCTTTAAAATTAAGCTCAACACTAACTAGTCAGCCTTGGGGTTACTTGATCAGCCCTTCTGGATTCACTAAGTTCACACAGCCCTCTCTGATCTCACACCTGGTTTCCCATGGACACCAGTTTCAGCCAGGGTCCTCCCTGAAAGATCAGAACTTCCAAAGAAACATGCACCCACCCCCACTCCATCCCCTGACCTCTTTCTTGTTACTATCATAACATAAAACTTGGGCAGGAGTCCTGGTAACAGAGATCTCTTCAATAGAATTAGCCTGATGACAGATGTACCAAGTTTTTCCAAGAAACATGTTTGAAGGCTGAATGTTACAGGTCTGAACCCTGGTATGTTTCTTTATTTATTCTGGGCAATTTGCTCAACATTGGAACCCTTGTACATCATAGCATGGATGTGATCTCTTAATTATTCATGCCATTAATAATTGACACCATTAATAACACCGTAATACCATTAATAATTGAGTACATAAAATGGAATTCTCTGGAATTAATTTATTATTATTAATTTTCTGTGTCAGCTAGCAGGCCTCATTAAAATGGTGGTCAGGGTCTGTGCATCAAATTATTTTAACTAGTACTCTCCAGGTTTAAAAGGCCAAGGAATTGTGGAATTCACTTCAGCCACTTCCTTTCCTTGCCATTAACAGTGCCTCCTTTCTCCCTCTAGGAAAGGGGGAAAGCTTCTTGTGAACAATTCTGTAGAATTCAGCACATCTCACTGCTGGCTTATAAAATGGGGCCTAACAAAAGGGGAAAGAAAGCTACCTTTGGGAGTACAAATTCTTGCATCAAACCTGCCCTCAGGGCTACCAGTCCTCCCAGGCCAGGTCCAGGCATCAGCCCCTTTCCTGCCGTAGACCCCAAGGGCTGTGACCACTCCCTTTCCCTAATTAAAGCTTTGGCCCCTATTCTCTCCTCCAGGATCCCTCTTTCTTAAACTGACCAAAGAAAAATATTCCTGACTCCCCCCATCTCCCCTTGATGCTATCCCTGAGACAAGCCCCTTGTCCCTTCTCGTAGTTTCAGAGCCAACTTTAATAGAGACACTGAAAGGAGAGAACAAGAATGATCTACATGAGTCGTGTACACAGGCTCAATTCTTTGATTTTACAGAGGTCCAATTCTCATGCAAGTCACTGGAATTCACCCAGCCTAATTTCCTTATCTACAGAATGGTGGAGTGCCTACAGCAAAGGTAAGAGTGGTAACCATGGAGAAGCACTGCTCAGATGCTCATTCTAGGAAGGAGCTGATACCCAGGTGAAGAGGGGCTTCAGCAGACAGACTCCAGCTGTCGGTGCCTTCAGGGTCTGCTCAGGTGTGGAGAACTGCCTTGCCCGATATCACAGCCTTCTCAGGTAGGATGACCAGCTCACTTGGTTTCTTGGTACTAAAAAGTCTGGCACCATAGGATGGGTCTCTGGGCTGGAGTCTGGCCCCATGGGCACATCCTTACAAGCAGAGGCATTTGCCCTCAGTGTCGGACGAGGACGATGGTTTGTGAAGTTTCGGGTGCGTTGTCTGGAACAATGGACCACGGTGATTCCGCTCTTCCACCCCTCCCCCATGCCAGCTGAGCTGAGTACAGCTTGCCACTAAGCCCGCTGGGATCTTTGACAGGAAAATTAATGTGATACATTCCTCCCATGAAGTCCCATAACACTCCGTAACTTTCTAATGGTGCTCTCCACAAGCCAGCTTTTATTATAGCTATTGCTGGAACCTGTCTTCCTCTCTCTCCTGGACCTGTGAGCCTCAGACCCCTTGCCAGCGACTGGCATGTTTGTGTGTGAAGAAATGAGCAAATGGGTGGTACCTTGCAACCTATACTTCCCTCTCTTATATGCCTATTAAAGTTTCAGAGGGCTCCCAGCTGGGAGGGGTTCAACATATATGAAAACCTGTGACATCAAAAACCGACATTCTTCTCCCACCTCCACCTGAATTCCTAAGACTCATTTTGCTTAGCTCTTAGGTTTGTCTGTGCATGAATAAATACGTTAAATAATAGATGCAAGGTCATTTTAGGAATTATTTATATGAGAGATTAAGCCTAGAAATACTCTGTGTCTCTGTTTAAACATAGTTTAATCCAGTCTTTGATATAAAGCAAAATGTGTCAAATTGCTATTCTAAATTGTACTGAGGTTTTCTGATAAAAAGAAATAACCTAATGTTGTCTAGTAGCAGGTTCTCATTACTAATCTTCTCTTAGTGGATTGAATGGTTCAGTTAGTTTTTTAGGATCTTTGAAAATCTTATCTGTGCATTCCGGAGTCTTTTTCTCTCGTGTCCCTGGAGGTATGTATAAATAGATTCCATCATGTGCTCTAGAATGCAAATTGTGGCGGTTTTTCCATCTCTCTGACCTTGTTTAACCCTCCTTCTGGATTTAGTCTTCCTGATTAACCAGAGGGGGAAAAATTCATAGTATCACTTGGACACTTTGATGAAGGATACTGAACCCCTGTGATAGAAATCGTCTTCTCCCTGATGAAACTTATCAACTATTAATTAGTTCCCTCAGCTGACCAGGGATCCATCTGCATCAGATGATATTAAACGTTATAGGAAAAGGAAACATCTGGGACTCAGAGGCCCATGAATTTGAAACTCTTTGCCTTCCTGCCACTGGGGTTTGAAATTGAGTACTGCTCTAAGTTAAGTTTAAAACTCAGCTCCAGCGAAAAATGTTAGATCTTATATTAGCAGGTATGGTCATCTGGCATATTAAATGTTGATTCATTTATGTGTTTATTGTCTATCTCCCTCCGATATACATAAGTTCTATGTGGGTAGGGATTTTTGTGATCGGGACCTAGGACAGAAATTTTTTATTTCTTGGGTGAATGAATCGTGAATTTCTGAATGTTCAAACTCATAAGATCTCAAGTGTAAGGGATTCTCAAAGCCATCTAGTCTAACGTGCACTCCATACCCATCTTAACAGTCATCCCCTTGAATATATGCCATTCCAGGAAAAGGGGCTTGTCATCTCCCAGAAAGGCCACCCAATTATTTTGCTTTGCGGCATAGAATAAATTTACTCACAGGGAACCTTGTCTATAAAGTCATAGCTGTTTTTGTACTTGTTACAATGGAACGAGCCTTACAACTCCCCCATAGGGTTAGTACTTTTCATAAAGTCAAATGCGATTTTTTACAAACATTTATTAAATCCCTTCTCTACTCTAGGTGCTTTGCTTACAGTAATTCACATAATAGGGCAACGAGGTAATCTTTAGTGTACCCATTATCCAGATGAGCCAGGTGAGCTTCAGAGAGGGTCTTATGAAGACATTCAGCTAAAAAGTGTCGGAGAGTTCAGTTCTGAATTCAGGTCTTAGTGTTATCATGCCCATTGCTCAAATAATGAGTAATACTTGCAGAACACTTGCACAGCTCACCAAATGCTCCAAGATATCTGTATTACTTGAAATTTATTAGCATCCCATAAGTAAGGAAGGCATTAATCACTCTGAAACTAGAGGTCGAGAGGCCATAAATAGTGGAGTTGAGTTAAAAACAAGTCAACTAAGAGCAAATTTCATAGTTTTTACACTAATACCATATTACTACAAAAAATTATCTGATCCTCACACTGCTTCAAAAAATTGATATTTATTTCAATCACCTAATAAACACATTATTAATAAACACATTTTCTTTTTTTTTTGCGGTACACGAGCCTCTCACTGTTGCGGCCTCTCCCGTTGCGGAGCACAGGCTCTGGACGTGCAGGCTCAGCGGCCATGGCTCACGGGCCCAGCCGCTCTGCGGCATGTGGGATCCTCCCGGACCGGGGCACAAACCCGTGTCCCCTGCATCGGCAGGCGGACTTTCAACCACTGCGCCACCAGGGAAGCCCTAATAAACACATTATTAATAAACACAAATGTATTCCAATTATAAGCCATGGCTGGAACTGAAGGGGAAAAGATGACCCAAGCATAGACCCTGTATGGTATGGGTTCACAATCTTGTTGGAGAGATAGGGACAGTCATAGAAAGGTTTAGGAACATCATGGAAGGAAGTAAGAGTTAGGTGTCAAGCTTGCTTTGGGAAACCAGGGCAGGGCAGGTGTTTCATCCTGCTAGTCTTTGCAGTTAGTTGTGAACACATCATTTTCCCCTAGAAGATTGTTAATATCTGGAGGGCAGATATGGTGTCTGGGACATTTTGACGTCCTCTTAGCATATGGCACAGAACTTTGCCCAAAGTCTGTGCCAGTGATAGTGTATGATACAAGCAGCTTTTAGACCATGGCATAACCACTCAGATGCTCAAATAAATCAATAACCCTACATGTAATAGGTTGGGCTGTTTTGGAAGTGTCTCCCCACGAGAGGACTGTTGGAAGTGGCTAAGTGACTCAGCAGAGAGGTGGACCACCAAATCAGGGGCTGGAACTTGGAGGGAAAAGGTGTGGTGAGAGACAGGCCAGGTAATTGGAGCTCCCATGGAATTTCTGATGAACTTAGGGAAGCTCTTCAAGGAGAGGTTATCCATATTGGGAATCTGCCACCCCAGAGGGCACAATGATCAGATGATGTCCAAGCCTGTCTCAGCTCTGGGGCAGCCTGAGATAGCCTGTGAGGGAGAAAAAGAGAGGAAAAGAAAGGAGAGAAAAGAAGCTGACTGGGTATATGTGCCTTATTGAAGGCCCTGAGGCATGAAGCAGGACCCCAAGTTGGCATAGAAGTGAAATCTTAAATTGTATTAGTGGGTGGTGTTATATACTGATGGATAATTTATTATTGAAATGAGACTGTTTTCACACCTGAAGGTGACTAGAGGGTATTTTGTGTGTGTGTGTGTGTGTGTGTGTGTGTGTGTGTGTATAAAAATCAGAGATGGCCTGGAAAAGTTAAAGGCCTATCTCTATAAGTCTGTTGTACAGATTTAAAGGGACAGCTGAAAGAAAGAAGAAAGCTACTTGCTGTTTGTACACTGTGGAGTCCATCATGATCAACCAAACTTGCTTATGTTGATGGATCGACTGTTCAAGGTGCCCACTGCCTCTATAAAGCCTCGCTGTAAAGCAAGTACTGAACGCTATTTTTGCTTTCCACCTATTTTCGTAAAAGTGAAAATCCTCTTCTAATTTCTTGTGGTTAGTGGAAACAGGTACTAAAGCAGGTCTTTAGTAAAAGTGAAGTGGTGTAAAGCTGATTTCCGAACAGTGGGGATACCTGTAATGCGGGTTCCAGGATTTCGAATCTTGCATTGTTATTTAAAGTTATAACATGAGCACTTCTTCATACTCAAAAAAATTTACATAACTATTTCATGGCTGCATAATGATCCATTCAATGCATGTGCTTCCCCAGTGATTTTGGGGATGTTTGGGTTGTTTCAAGTAATTTACATTTTACACTCAGATTACACTTACATTTTACATTTACATTTTACACTTATTACTCCATGTATAACCATATAAGGCAGCTGGAACAAGTGAAGTTGAGTTCTAATTCTTTTTTCATGAAGCATTGAATTAAGTGAATTACTACTGCTCACCCAGGGGAATGGACTGAAAATTAGATTTTCAGGAAGTTTGGGCTTCTTTCAAACACTGGGCTGATTGTCCCACTTGAATTAACTTCTTGAGAATGATGCTAGACAGCAAACAGGAGGAGGCAGTGTCCTGCTCAGAGCGGGGCTCTCAGCTCTCCAGTTAGCTCTGCTGCAGCTCCCGTAGAAGATATTACAGATTCTGAGGATTTAACAGTGAACAAATCCTCTGATTATTTTGACACTGGGATTGATAGTGCACGCGACCTAAGAAAATCCCTTTTCCCCAGAAGTCATTGGACATATCCTGCATCATTGAGCCCCAGCACCCTCATTATTTCATTAGGGCTAAAAAATAACCTTGACTTGTGAGCAAGACAGACTCATTAACTCATTTAGTATATGAGGAAATTGAGGCTCAGAACTTTTCCAAACTCAATCTACTATTGGGTAGCAACACCTGAGGACCAGAACCTAGGCCTTCTCTCTCCTAGATCCCTCTATATATTCATATATATGATTTCATATATATATAATTCATATGTATTTTATGTATATATAATCTTAACACTATTTGCAATAATCTGATATTTATATATACAGATATAAAACCTTGACACTATTAGTGATAATCTGGGATTGGAATAGTTTGCTTGGATAATGAAGGCCCTGGAATGTGATGTGGTCTGATTTCACTGGTGCAGTGCGTGTTCGACAATTCTTCAAATTCTTGAATTTCAAGCCAGAGCCATGCATTTAGCAATTAGGAAAACTCAGTGAAGTATGGCCTCACAGAGGGAGAAAGCTTTATTCAAAGTGCTTTTCAGAAAATATAGCATTTCCTTCCCTTGATGAATACAGTGATCTAAGCGTTCCATTATTCAAACACGGGGTGAATAATAATAAGGCACTGGTTGAAACTATTAAGGAGGGAAAAATACTTGGAGGGATTTATAAGTCTTTGTATTTAAACTTATTCGACCTCTTCTCTTGGAGAAAACATTCCCATGACTCAGTTTGACTCCTTTGCTGAATGTTATTTTATTTTCTGTTCAGGTCAGAGTTGCTAAGAAATCCTGGCTGTTTCCAGTGTAAGAGGCAATGGGTTATAGAATCATCAGAAGTAGAGTTGGGGAATAGCTGCAAAGCTATTGCCTTCGTCCTGTGGGGACGAATGCTGGATTCCACCCTATAATATGTTCCTCGTGTGGTGTAGCTGAATCTGATTTCAGTGGTGGGTGTAACCAGAGACCTTTGCCCCCAAATTCATTGCAAGCGGCTGTGGACAACAAAGGCCACTAGAGGACTGACAAGGGGTCCTCTTGGAATGAACGTCATCCAAAACCCAGCACAGAGTTTTATTAGAACCAGGGAAGGCGACAGAACTATTGGTCGTGACTCCAAAGAAGCTAAAGAAAACCCACACGATTCAGAGACTAATGCAAAGTTATTTCCAGAGCCAAAGGCTTATATCAAATAGTTTTCCTCTTTGACTGAGGGCAGAAGAAAGTACTCATATTGTTGAATTTGGGTCACTTATTTTGGCTCTTTCTTTTTCAACTTTTCTGGAAAATGTGACCATAAACCTCTCTAAAACAGCATCTTCTGTTGGTTAAAATTGGACACACATCACCCGATATAACCAAGGTGCTTATGAGTGCTCAGTAGAACTTAGCCTTAGCTTAACTTGTTTCTTTCTTGGCAATATCCACTTATTTATTTTATTTTATTTTATTTTTTTGCTGTACGCGGGCCTCTCACTGTTGTGGCCTCTCCCGTTGCGGAGCGCAGGCTCCGGACGCGCAGGCTCAGCAACCGTGGCTCACGGGCCCAGCCGCTCCGCGGCATGTGGGATCTTCCCGGACCGGGGCACGAACCCGTGTCCCCTGCATCGGCAGGCGGACTCTCAACCACTGCGCCACCAGGGAAGCCCTATCCACTTATTTTTATGATTTTTGTAAGGGAGAAGACATTCCTTAATTAATGGAAAGAGTTGTAGACAGAAAACTAGCTTTTATCAGTTATTAGTATGTTACTCCAGGAGAAATTCTAAACTTCCCTGAGCCTTAGAGATAGCTAGCATTTTCATAAACAGTCCGATGACTTGGGGCGCATCATTGCCATTTTACAGACGAGAAAAATGTTACCGAGAGAAATTCCATAGTCACACCAAAAACAGAGTTAGTAGGTACAGAGCTAGACTCTAAAGCTCATTGCTAAAACTCAGTGACTATGCTGAGTCCACTTTACAGTGTAGTTTCTCTAGATGGTACTATTCATCGGGCATCTGTCTGTCAGTCCTTCTCTAATCATGTACTTCATCAAATTTTGGACCAGCATGGACATAAACTTTTTCTTGATAGAAAAACAACCCGGTTTAATTCTGAACTCCAGTTTGCTTTCAGTCTTCTCCCCTGTATTTCTTGATCTGGTCTGGCATTACATAGTCTCTGTGAACCGTGGATGGAGGGATTGTTTGATGTTTAGAATATGAGAGCACTCATAATATTGTTTCCAGAAACATGCTACTTTTTGACCCATCCCAAATAACCCGTCACCCACCCATGGAGGCTTAGAATCATTCTGTTATGCATGCATGACACTCTAATATAGTTTTTACTTTACCAAAGAAGGTTTTTATTTTATAGTCAAATCGACTAGATTTTGAACTCAAAAGAGGTCAGATGCTGGGTTTTCTAAACTTGTTGGTTGAATTCAGTTAGGCACATAGATTGATTGTAGGGCTTTCTTTCCAGACCCAAGTAAATAAAAATTCACCTGGATACATACACACAAAGCCACCTAAACAGACTCATTCTCACACTTAAAAAAATTTAATGAGCCCCTTTTGCATACAAGCCACTATACTAGACAGAGAACCATACATATGCAGTCCCTGCCCTCATGAAGCTTTCTGGCTAGCTGGGAAGACATGTTTGTACAAATAATGGCAAGTGCACTGAGGTTAACGAAGTATAGTATGTGCTATGTGGGCATGTCTTTAATTAGTGTGGGCAGAGATTGCTAAGAAGGCTTTCTGAGGAGTGTAGCATTTGAGCTGAAATATAAAGGATGATCAGAATTAATTAGGTAAACTTGGGGTGGGGAGAAAGATCCGTGTAAACAGAAGTAGCCAGCATGATGAGACAGTCTGTGACACCTTTACGAAGACAACAGAAGCTCAGCATGGCTCAAATCTGGAGATGAAGTCATTGTAGTGGGTTGTGATGAGAGGCTTAAGTGATGGATCAAGAATTTGGATTTACCAAAGGCTGAGGGTATGAAGGGTATTAATACACTTTAAATTTTGGAGTGACCATATCAGATTTGCGCTTAAAAAGAACATTACAATTCTATGTGAAGAATGCATTTGAAGGGCAGAAGAATGGATTTGAAAAGACTAGTAAGAATGCAATTATAATACAGCCACATATGCTGATGGCCTTGACTAGGATGAGGAGGGAAGAGCAAAAGAGGATGGAGACAAGTGGATGGATTTGAAAAATATTTAAGGAGTATAATTTATCAGCTATTGGTGATTTGTTCCATGTGGGGTGATTAAAAAAAAAAGATTCAGGATTAGGCTGCAAGTTTCTGGTTTTAACAGCTGTTGGATGGTGGGGAAACTACCTGTTATCCATATGAAAACCTAGGGTGAGATGGTCATAAATGCTATACTTCCTGGCATTTATTGCACATTGACTATGGACCAGTGACCATTCTGAGTGTTTCACATACATCTACTCATTTAATTTTTTGGCAACTCTGAAGTATATGCAGTTATGAATAGTTTATATAATTCACTCATGGTCCTATAGCTGGTACATGGTAGTACTGATATTTCAACACAAATAGTCTGATCTCAGAAGCCTTGAGTTTACTAATTACCCCATTTGAGGGTCCTTGTAGAAAGGCTGAATAGAAAACCAAATGAACAGTTCTGAAGCTCAGAAGCAACGTCTGAGCAAGAGATAAACTAGGGAGTCACTGTAGTAGTCATGATAGGCTATAAAATCTCAAAAGTTGAACACAATAAATGTTTATTTTTGTTCACACAAAGCCCAGTGTGGATGGTGGTCTGTTGGTTCTCGTAGGCAGTTCCACTCTTAAGTGTTAACTCAGGGATCTAAGGCTTCTTCCAGCGTGTGGCTCCACCACTGCCCGGGGCCACCTTGGAGTCCTTGGCCTGTTGCTGTGCCTTTAACTAGCTGATGAGCTAATGGGAAGAGAGTGGAGGATTTCTCAGGATGATTTTAGAGGCCAGATCTGGAAGTAGTGCTCATCATTTCTGTCCAGATTATAGTGGCCAGAACAATCCATGTGGCCACAACTAGCCACTTACATTTAGCTGTGTGCTCTGAGGAGCATGAAGAGATTTTTCAGAAAATATATAGACGGCGATTGAGCCCAAAGGAGTGAATAGGCTCACCTAGTGAATGACTATAGAATTAGAAAGATGGCCTGTGTCAGGTATCTGACAAGCTCTCTATGATAATGATGATGATTAATAATAGCTGAAACTTTTAAAGCACTTTACTGTGTTCTAAGAACATTTACATATATTAATTCATGCACTCCTTACAAAAGTCCTTTTATGTAATGCCATTATATATATACACACACACACATATAGACACACACACACACAAAGCTGCAAAGATAGTAAATAACTCTCTCAAGGTCACAGAGCTCATAAGTGACAGAACAAGAATTTGAATGCAGGCAGTCTGCTTCCAGAGTCTGAGTTTAACCTGTGTCATATGCTACATAATTACTATCTTCAAATACTTGAAAAATGTCACATTAATATGTAAGTATCTTTGCTGTGGATTCCCGAGGGATAGGACTATAACTAACAAATGGAATTTAAATGATGATAGATTCAGCCCAGAAGAAGCCAGATCTTTCTAACAGAGCTGTCTGGAAGGAAGGAAACTGCACCCTGAGGTAGTGAGACCAGTGGAGGTACTCAAGCACAAGAAGAACAAACCCCTGGCAAGGAAATCAGAGAGGACTCAGGCATCACACGAGTGCTTGGGAAAGGTAACATTTATGTTCTCCTCCCACCAACGAAACTTATAAGAATTTGTAAGTATACATTTGACAGTTTCTCCTTGTGAATGTGTATAACCCTTGCACCGGTGCCTCTAAGTTCTGAGTTAACTACTTAAAGTAAATTTCAGTGCCTGGCTCTCCTAAGTATTGGACTGAACTCTGAAAGTAGGAGAAGAAAGGAAAGAGCACATAAAAGAAGAATCAGCCCTTAAAATTCTTACAATTTACTTAGATAAGACATACACATGGTTATCATTCTTGTGAATTACCAGCGCGCAATCTACTTAGAATCTAGCCTGAAAGGGACCGAGAAGTGACTTACAGATGACAGAGCCTCTCAGGATTGGCTCAGGTGTATGCATCTCTGCTCCAAAGTCCCTTTTGCTTTTCACTTTCAAGGTAGTTGATACTTTAGCATGTATCTGAATCACCTGAAGAGCTTGTTAAACCAACCTCAGCTTTCTGATTCAGTCTGTTGGGTTGGGCCCGCACATTTGCATTTCTAACACATTCCCAGGTGATGCTGATGTTGGTCAGGTGATCACACTTTGGGAATCACTGCTCTAATGTGAGACTTAGTGCTCAAAACCATGATCCTCTATTTATGTGTCTAGTTCTCCTTCAGACTGTGAACTCCTGAAACAGGACTGTCTTGTTTGTCTTTGTATTTCCAGGGTCTAATCCACTGTTTGTCTCTCAATTAACTCGTGTTGACTAAATAATTGGAAAGAAATGTGTGGTTTTCTAGAAATACAAAGAGGGAAAGAAACTATCTATGGGAGTCAGTTGGGGGAGGAATCCAAGGGCCTCTCCTCCCACAGATTCGGAAACATGATTCATGCAACGAGGTGCCTGAACTGAAAAGCAGCTATCCACACGCAAACTACCCCGTTTCACAATTATGCACATTGGGACTCCCGTCCTCAGATGAGCGTCAGAATCTTTTTTTGTCACCTCTCTTCCTTGTCATGTTTCTTCCTCTTCTCTCAAGCTACTTCATGGAAGGAAAATATTCTTGTACATTGAATTTAATTTTCCTCCTCCTCAAGTCCATTCCCTTTGGACTGGCTTTGGCTGAACTTTGCAATCTTCACTGAAGAGGGAACCCTTTCCCACTGTTCTCCGGGAGAGCAGCCCCTTTGAAGTCACAGCTGGCTTGACTAAACTCATTTCCTCTCTGCACAATGTGCGTCTGATGCAATGCTGGCTGACGCTGCCTCTTGCCGGCTCCCGCTATTGAACCGGACCCAAGTGCAATGTTTAATGTGAGTGTTTGGCTTGGCTTAAATTTGGCCAAATCATCTGTACTTTGTTTCATTTGAAAGCCCTACTTCTCTCTCTCTCAGTCTCTCTCCCTCTCCCTCAACTAGTTCATTCCAGATGTTTTTGATTTGTCCTTTTGTGGTCTGCTCCACCCAGTTCCTAAATCAGTAAATCATTTTCATGCTTCTTCCAAAATCTAAGGAAAGAAAGTGCTCAATTAGAGAGAGAAACTGATTATAGGTTTCCTAGAGCTTACACTTAGGGATGGCTGCTCCCCTCAGGAAATACCTTTGAAAGGTAAGAGAAAAAGTCTCATAATTGGGAACACTTGAATTTGGCTTTTTAACTCTGGCATCTCGAATAAGAGTAGACAATGTTGATGTGCTAATATTATAAATATTAATATTTATAATATTAAACTAATCCCTTGTTTTGAGACGTGATGTAATTGCTATTCTTGTTTGAAGTCCTTCTGTTACTTAAGTAAAATAGAGATTCCCATTCTGTGAACCTATATGTGAGCAATAAGACACAGTAATATATTGAATATAATAGTTATGGCCTTTTTCCCTCTCCTGTCATCTCTTATACTTCTCAGCATGTTGATTGTAGTGATGAGGGTCAGGGTAGACAGGATGCAAGAAGGGAGAAATGTTTGCCTTATTATCATTATGAAGAGTAAAGAACTTCCCCCTGGCGGGAACCGTAGATCTAGTAGGCTAGCAAGGGAACTTAGAAAAGTCAGTAAACTCCTTGAGTTTGGAAAGAGAGTTTTGGGTGTTTTTGAGAGTAGAGATAAAATATTGAGGACATCTGACTATATGAGATATTAGAAGAAAAATGAAAGATTTTAAGAAATTTTATGTGTGTTAAGAATGTAATTTCTCTTTGGCGTCTTTTAAAGTAATGTTAGTTTAGTCAGCACTTACAGTTCTTCCCAAGACTTTTTTGGAGGGGATATGGGTTTTCTGTTGGATTTGACACTAATATGAGGCCTACCTTTCAGGTTACACCTATTAAAAATTGTGCAACTTATTTTGTTATTTCATCCTGCCATTCGTCTGTATTATCTGACACCATGATACAGCAGAAGGAGAATGACCTTTGGAGCCACACAGACGCTCTTGTTTTTTTGGGGGGGGGTGGGGGGGAGTAGGAGGGTTCCTTTTTAGTTACTCACGGTATAATGTATGTAGTTAGGTTAGTGACTTCTCCGAACCGTTTCTGAAAAGTGAGTGTATTACTATCCAACTTGTGCGGCCATGATAAGAATTAAATGAGATCCTTTAAACTGCCTGTCACTTAGTAAAATTTGTAACCAGTGTGTTTAACAACCAGGACTCATGGACTGTAATCAAAGCACAGCTTCAATTTTGTATTCAACTCTATTATTTAATTATTGGGGACAGTTATACAGGCCAGTGGTTGAAAATTTTGGCAGATTACATCATTTTTTGGACATTTTTGGATAATAGAAAATCAATCATGTTCTGTATCAAAAACAGATGAGTCAGAAATGTTCAATGAATAATTGACATGATAATCTCCAAATTAATACCTAAGTCTTCATTCAACAATAAGACCTCGACCCCTTAATCCACTAAAGTGGGGCAGCTCCAATAGGCCAGTCTATGTGGAAGGAAGGGAAGTCCCTTTCGGTAAGATTCCTGTATTTAAATGGCTGATCTTTCCAATGAGATTCCATTTCAGGAGATTGCAAGAAAATGGTTTTAATTAAATCGAATTCCTCAGGTTTGCCTAATTAACATATATATAGAGATGTATGGTTGAGGGTTCTATAAATATTCGCTGAATTAAAGAGAATGAGTTACCATGAACTCCGACTTTGCTGCTAATTGGCTGTGTTATCTCAGGTGAAGCATCCCCTCAAAAGTCAATTTCTTATTTATCAAAGGGTTATTTTGCTGATATCACCTCTAAGCCCTTTTAGCGTTCAAAGCCCCACAATTTTGTAATTCTACACAAGGATTTTTCTCATTATAATAGCTTTACATGTGTACCTTCTCTGGTCAAGCAGATGGCAAGGGGAATGTGGGTCTGGACTGTGTTATCTGTGTGTTTATAGGTGTTAGAGTTAATAAAATTGGTTTCACTTCCAACTTCTGTAAAGAACCCAAGTGTTCTGAATAAGAGAGGCTATGATGGATCAACGGCAATGGCAAGGATGCTACTATTGGGTAACCTTTCTAATTGTTGGTGTTTTGGGGGATTAAGAATCAGTCAAAGGACATAATGTCCCTACAGTGTGTTTTTTCAGAGTCTGTTCTTTGGTTTTTCTTCTAGAGATTATAGTCTTTGTGTAATTTTTGTAGGTGTATAGACAGGGTTAGGTAACTGACAAGTCTCATATGGAAGAGCCATCCGTGAAAGCTCAAATGAGGGAGTGACCACTCTACCTGTGGGGTTCAGGGAAGCTTCCACAGAAGAGAGGAACTTAGCAGAGTCTCAGAAAATGACTACAGATTTATGAGGCTGAAAGAGGAGAAAGAACGATTACCTTAGGTAGAGAGAGGAGGAATCATTAATCATCTCCCCTCTCCTATGGGATCTACCATAACTAAGAATCAGAGATCCAAATATCAGCTTTAGCAATATCTAGGAACAGTAAAAATGCACTTACCTTAGGATGCAGTAATTCTCCTCTGAGATACATACCCTAGAGAAGCTCTCGCATATGTTTATAAGGAAACATATCACAGAATATTCATAGTAATGCACCTATAATAATGAAATATGGGAAACTACCTACATATCCATCACCATATATATATATACACGGTATACTAATCCTTGGGAATACTACAATCAGTTAGGATGAATGTGCTAGCAATACATCTATTAACATGAGTAAACCCTGACAACATAATATTGAGTAAAATATTTTACTCAGGTAAAAAAAAAGGAACTTTTTATATGAACATGTTAATATTGATACTATTCATATATAAAGTATACAAATAAGCAGAATGAAATTTGATATTGTTAAGGAACACATAAGTAGTATAAATATAAAAACACTCAGGGAAATGATAAACCCAACGTTCAGTAGTGGTTCTCTCTGCAATAGGAAACATGTGGAAGAAGAAAGGGAACAAGAAAGGATATACAAAGAACTGAAATTGTATGGACAATGTTTAGCTCTTAAGCCGAGTGGTAGGAGTATTTATTCTTTGTTCTCTAGCATTATCTGAACTTGTTGGATATCTGGAATATATGTCCAATATACATACACACACATAATACTTTTTCTCATAAACTTTATGGTTGGCAAATGTACATTGGGATGTATGCCTCGGGCCCAAGACCCAAATGGGCTTCCAGTGTTTCCTCCTGAACTGACTTCGTCCACCTGGCGCAGAGCAAAGAATCCCTGCTCCAGTGACCTTATCACAAGCCAGCAGCCACAGAGAAAAGAGGCTGAGCTACTTGTTCACCTGGCCATTAATCTTCCCTGGACAGAGGCATGTGTGAAATGGGGAGAGAAGGTTACAAGCTTTTCCTCAACATTTCTAAGTGGGCAGGAGTTCCTATTATATGGCCCAGCCCTTCCCATTTTAATAACTAGAACCTTCAGTTTCTACTTATGCTATTTAGTAAAAAGAGTTTTGTTAATATCAAAATGCATCCAAATTATCTACAGCTACCCTACGTCTATAAACTATGGCTTTGGTTAACATAGTCAGACTTATAAAGAGTTCCATGACTCTTATTTGGACAGATAAAGGCAGCAAATACCCTTTGAGCGCCCATGATGTGCAGTCTTTTGCAACCTCAGGAACTTATGATGCTCTGAAGAAGCATCTCCAATTGCAAACAGACCGTGAGACAACAGAACCTGATTAGACTGTCCCAGGTCTGTCTGGGGAACCAGTGCACCGTAGCTTTCTTGAGAAAGACTGATGGAGAGTCAAGAAAAACCTGGCAAGGCTAGCAATTTGCTAGTTCTTTCAGGCATTGTTTCCCTCTAAGACTTTCAACACGCAACATATTTCCCCTAAATTCCGATATCTGTAGAACACATTGGGAGGCTATATGTGAAAAAATGGCAAGTTTGGCTGGAGAGTAGAGTCTGAAGGGGAGTGGGCATTGGGAGGTGGAAGCTGGTTTCCAGAATGTGGTTCTATTAGGTTCTGATGTCAAGAGCACAGAGCCAGTTAACAGGGACAGGCTGTTGGTTGAAATCAGGTGTGAACTGCCTGGTTACCAGGATGTACCTTGAACAGGTACCTGAGGGCAGTAAGTACGGTTGAAGCCAGGGATCATGCCCATTAACTGACCTCCAAAGTTTTCAGGAGGGACAAATTAGGGCAGCAAGATAAATGATAAAATCGTTGTGTGAAATATAATGGATCACTTTTAGTTCCATCTGATTTATGATAGGATAAAGTCACAATTTTTTTCATCAAGATAGACTAAAAGAAAAGAGAAGATTACACATGCTTTATTTGGGAAAAGCCTGCCATGACTAATTTAAGTAATCTATAAGCCCCTTCCCAAGTATTTTAGTCTAGAAGCAACATGAAGAAAGCCAACCAGTCAGATTAGAAGAGGCATGCCACAGAAGCTGGGCATTAGACAGTGAGGACTCCAATTGGCCCCAACCAAAAAGCTGTTTGCCTTTAGGGGGGAAGTTGCTTAGTGTGTGTAAGCCTTATTTTGTAATGCTGCTGATAGTAAAGGTGTTAAGTGAGATAAGACATGTGTATAAGAAAGGATAGAATGGGTCACCCCCAATTGGGCTTCATCTTTTCCCCACAAGTGGTACTCCTAGACTTCAAAGCTGAGTCAGACTTCCGCAGTCACCCAGCACCGTCTGAGAATTCTAGTCATGTGTACCCAGAGAGCATTTTTTCATGGCATTTCTGTATTCCTGTTGCCAGTCTTGACTAGGAGCCAGGGGGAGAAATCATTACAATATTTCAGAAATCCTTATTCAGTTTTACTTTTCTTTTAGTGGTGGGTGGACTTGGGTTATTCCTCTGAACACATCTGCCCTGAATTTGCATGTATGGTGAAAATGATTCTTAGTTAAAATGTTTTTGTTGTGTTTAAATTTTTATTTCAAAATATTTTGTTGTAGTTGTGTTTAAATTTTTATTTCAAAATATTTTGTTGTGGTCAGGATACATGCTTTCCTAAAAGGAACTCCCCTATGAAAATATGTGGATAACCCAAAGTGGGTGGTTGCTAAGGGAAACCAGCAGTAGACTAGAAACACTACTGTATACATAATTCTAGAAATTTCCCGCTGTTGGAAGGAAAGGGCCAATTGTCATTTAAACAGAATGTTTATTGAGGTGTAGATACATACACAAATCTTAAGTGTACAAATCAAGGATTTTTACATGTATATGTAAATATAGATACATGTATATATATACTATATATATAATATTTTCAACACTCCAGAGGGATCCCTCATGCTCTTTTCTAGGTTCATACCTACACTGTTCCTCTCTCACCCCAAGATCAGGTAACCAAAAATCTGACTTTTATCATCACATTTTAGTTTCTCCTGTTAGTGAATTTCATATAATTGAATCATGTGGTGTTTACTCATTTGTGGCTAGCTTCTTTCACTCATGCATTGCTATGTCTGTGAGATTCAACTGTGATATTGCTGGTAGCAGATGTTCTCTCTTATTGTTGCATAGTATTCCATTTTATTAATACTCTGCAGTTTATCCACTCTAGATAGACATTTGTGTTGTGCTAGGTTTCAGCAATTATGAATAAAACTGCTATGAAATTCTTGTCCTTCTCATTTGGTAGACAAATATATTCATTTATCTGTCCCAAGGAATGGAATTGCAGGGTCATAGGGTAGACATGTATTTAGCTTTAAAAGTTGATAGCTTTAAAAGTTGATGGTTTCAGAAGTCTTTCCAAAGTCATCACTTTCTTGTAAGAGAAAAAAGTAGCCTTTTCTTTTCTTTTCTTTTCTTTCTTTTTTTTTTTTTTTTTCTGAGAAGGGCAGAGGGAGATAGAGAGATAGAGATAGATACTGGATCATACCTTTCTAGGATGCATATGAAACTGTTTCTCAGATTTTCTTCTTTGTAAGGTGAAAAAGATGGAGGGAATTTTTGTTCTTAAGGAAAAGCAGCTGGGGGAGAAATACTAAGTCTTTCTCTTCCCTTTGCTGCACAGATCACAGCCTACAGATGGGAGATTAAAATGAAGATGTCAGGTGAAATCACAGAGGCAAGCTGAAAGGAACCCTGAATCAAACGGCAAAAAGAGTCAGTGTTACTTTTTCTTAGATATACTGTGGAAAAGAAGGAAAAGAACAATACTAATAACAGAAATTAGTGAATACACTGCATAATTATGCCTTTGTGTCACTTTCTCTAAAAGCTTAGAATGTATTATGTTAAATACAGCTCTAGCAATAATGAGTAACTACTTTAGAAGAAAAACTGTTTCTTGAGGATTCAACTTCCAAAACTATATCACTAAAGTGATAACAAACTCTACAATTTACTGTCTTGAATTTCTTGTTGCTTTGTAAAAGGAAAAACAGCTTCAGTTAGGCTCTTATTAGGAGCCAGGTTATCTATTACCATGATACTACAAATCACCACCTTGTTAATTATTCACATATGTTCTTGTTCAAGGCTTGATGAGTTTGTATCATGAATATTTATATGTGGCGGTCCATCCCAGTCATTCCAAATTTCTCTTAGGATCAGCAATATGAGTACATTGTCAGCTGCAAGCTTTAGAAGGCATCTAACTATTATGTGGGGGCTTTGGGGTATTTTTAAATTATTTGATTCTATGCCCAAGTTAAGTGGGGATCTGTCAACAACCTGGCTTGTGATCAGTGCAAGCATATCAGACAGATAATTCAGGTCCCTACAGGAAAAGCTACATGAAACATTTTGTAATGTGAACGCAGGCATGTCACTCTTCCTCTCTGATGCTCAGCCTCTTCATCTGCCAGAAGTGCGGGTTAGAGGAGGTAATCTCTGAAGGCATCTGCCAGCTCTAATGTTCGATGACTTTATAATTTTCATTTAGCAGTGTGGTTATTTTATCAGTGGATCTCAGAGACCCAAATCATCAATATTGATCAAAGGAAGCTAATCAGTTCAATTAAACAAATATTGAGGGACTTCTCTGGTGGTCCAGTGGATAAGACTCCAATGCTCCCAATGCAGGAGGCCTGTGTTCGATCCCTCGTCGGGGAACTAGATCCCACATGCATGCTGCAACTAGGAGTGCACACGCCGCAACTAAGAAGTCTGCGTCACCACAGCTAAAGATCCCACATGCCGTAATGAAGACCCGGCACAGCCAAAACAAACAAACAGTTAAAACCAGACAAACAAAAAACAAACAAAACCCAAATATTGAATGATCACTCTTGGGCTGGCACTGTCCAAAGAAGTCAGTGACAAGTTGTTGGATAAATGAATGATTGAATAAATAAATGAATGCCTAGCTGAAGAAGGCACTTCCTGCACACCAAACAGATGCATTTCTTTTAAATAATGACAGTATGCATAGCTGGATGAAATAGTTACAACAAAGACATAAACTAAAACCATGTCTCAGCAAATATCTGAGTAACTTTCCTAAAAGGTCAGATGCCATCTGATTACAATAATCAGGGTAGCAGAGTGGGAGAGAGCACAGGACCAGAAGATCTAAGACACACCCAGACCCTTTCACCGAGCAGCTTTGTGACATTGGGAAAATCACACACACTTTTTGAATCTGACTCTTTAACTATCAAGGTGTTAGTGGAACTTCACAGCTTAAGTATCAAGAACACTATTTCTTTGTGTCAATCTAAGAATTAATGACATTGTGAAGATAAAGGTACTTTACAGACTGAGAAGAACTATTCAAGTGTTTATTGCTGTTATTATTAATAAGCAACAAGTTATAAAGACACAGGGAAATTGGCACTTAATCAGGACAGGAAGACGTCAGAGAAGGCTTGACGAATGTGCCATTTAACACAACGGGCGCTTTCAGTCCATTCCATTTTCTGGGATGCATCAGGCACATATTCAGGAGATCAACACAAATTGAGCATTTATTATATGCCAGAACGTTTTAGGTTTTAAAGGTGCACAAATACTTACAAAGTGGTTCTTGACCTTGAGAAGCTCACACTCCTGTGGGATTCCTAAATATTTACTGAAAGTTTCTGTGCCAGGCATTGTTAGGTGCCAACAATCATAGTGGTGAGCATGGAAGGCACTGATTTTGTCTTGATAGAGCTTACATCTAGGCAAGAAAGGGAGATCTTTAATCATACGGTTTCAACACAGTGCCCTACACGTGTGATGAGGGGCTTGTGAATTGCTGTGGGAATACATATGAGGGATGCTCACTTGAGACTAATGGGGAGGGATGGGGGAGTATTTAGGTGTAGTGTGGACCACTACACACTACAAGCCCTTTTGAGGACTTCTCAAAAGCTGAAATGTTTAAGAATCCCCTGTGGAGGGCTTCGCTGGTGGCGCAGTGGTTGAAAGTCCACCTGCCGATGCAGGGGACACGGGTTTGTGCCCTGGTCCGGGAAGATCCCACGTGCCGCGGAGCGGCTGGGCCCGTGAGCCATGGCCGCTGAGCCCGTGTGTCCGGAGCCTGTGCTCCGCAACAGGAAGAATCCCCTGTGGATCTGGTTAAAACACAAGCTCTGCACCAATAGGAAGGGGTGGGGTCTGAGAGTCTGCATTTCTAACAAGCTCCAGCTGGTGCAGCTCACCAATGGCCCTCACTTTGAGTAGGACAGGGTGTAATAGTATTAGATACAGCATTATGTATAGGAAATACAGTGAGTGGAATGAGTTTAAAAGTAGATCATTCATTTGATTTCTGTGATATGATTTAACCCGGTTGATCTTTCTTCTCAGGGAGACAACAACAGTGACATCAACAATAAAACAAAATGATAAAACAACCTTCTTACTTCCCTTTCAGTGATTCTCAAAGGCTGTCAAGAGGCAGGCTCCTTAGGGAGGCATATGTAAACCACCAAAGACTTTATGAAAATGCCATCCCGTTGGTGATCTCTTTTCCTGAGAATCAGTGCCACAGCAAAGCCCCTTTAAGTAATAGATTTAATAATAATTTAGATAGTAGTTGGCACTTCGTGTCTTTTCTATAGACATGTTGGGATTGAAAGCCACTACTCGCCTCTATAACCTGGCACAGATATGTAGTATTGGACAATCTCCCTGAAATCTGTTGATGGTCTTCTCTCTAATTCCTCTGACTTTCAAATCTCATTACGGAAATAATTTAAAACATGCCTCTTGCCTGCCTTCTCAGGGTGTAGTGTGGGTAAGTGAGTTGGGTGTCAGGTTGAATAATACACATTGATACCAATTACATTGGATCCAGCGAACATCATAGGTGGGCAAGGTTCCAGGCAGACCTGGATACAGATGCTGGGCACCCTACTCTCTCTTTGTCTGACTTTAATAAAATTCTCAATTTCTCTGAGTCCTAATGGCTCCCCTTTCAAATGGAACCAATAGTATGTGGCTCAAGAGTAGTTCAGAATTCAGTGAGGTGATGGGGTACAGCAGCTGGCAGATAATAGGTGTTCCCTCAGTGTTAGTGTTCTTTATCTTCCCTGCTGTATATGGAATAAGAGGAGTGTTGATTTTGTGTTCTCCTCCCACTACTTTCTGAGAAACTCTTCTTTCTCAAATAGTGGGTCTGACCGGAAAACACCTGCATATTTTCCTCCCCCTTGCCACCAAATATGTGTGTGCAAAGGTCAAGGCCAAGGCAATAAGGAAGGTCAGCTAGTGTGCTCACAATTCAAATGTTATCAAGTTAAAACAAAACTAACATAAGTTAGTTTTGTTAGTTAACTAACATAAGTTAACATAACATAGTTAAACAATGTTATCTCTATGTTTCCTGAGTTAGGACTCATGATCGAGTTCCATGCTTTGTAATGATATCTGTCCATAAAATAGACCAGAATATGTCCATGATTGGGAGAGTCAAGAAGACCAATAGGTATTTAATTTTTAGAAGATTTTAGCAATCAGAGTTGTGCTACAATAATATGGGCTATAACAGGAACTTTTTTTTTTTTTAAAGCACTTATTTATTTTTATTTGTCTGCGCCAGGTCTTCGTTGTGGGATGTGAGATCTTTTTTTTTTTTTAGTTTTGGCATGCAAACTCTTAGTTGCGGCACGTGGGATCTAGTTCCCGGACCAGGGATCGAACCTGGGCCCCCTGCAGTGGGAGCGCAGAGTCTTAGCCACTGGACCACCAGGGAAGTCCTGCTAGTGGATATTCTAACACTGAAGGGCGAACAGATACTGAATATTGATTGTTTAATTAACTAATTCATCAAATCTCTCTTGGATACCTTCTAGGTATCAGGCACTGTGCTCAGTGTTAGGGGTGAAGGTTAGGACTGCACACGTGGTCTCACATATGGCTAGACTGAGAAGTGGAAAGGACTCATGTAGGCAATAACTTGAAGCCTCTTCAAAAGACATTTTAAAATTTTTAAAAATGTTTACTTAGGTTGGGGAGAAACTTACTTTCTATAGATAAAACTTTTATAACATTTTGTTAATATAAGAGACTTGTTAAATGTCTGGATGTAAAATATTTTTACTTATGTGCAATGTTTTTGGGATTGTAATTTTCTGGGCCAGGCAACTTCTTGGTTGTCATATTTAAAGTGTTTACATGGTAGACGCTCTGATAAAGACACGGGTCTTAGTCAATAGAATGAAGTTGTGCATTGCTTGGTTTGGGGATTGTAGTTGATTTTGCTGACACCAGATAGTGCTCACTGGCTGGTCATGGGGTTAGTGGTGAGGCCAGAGCTGCACACTGCAATTTACACATGTCTGCAATAAACTGTGCAAGAGACAGAGACTGAGGCTGCTGAGGCGTCAGTCTCAGGCATTTCTGCTCAGGTATGTCATCTCCCTCTAAGGCAGTGGGCCAGTTTCCCTTTTGCTTGTTATATAAGAATTGAGTGAACAAATATAATCCATTGGGTTCCATATTTCTGATTTGTTCCAGCTTTGTTTTAAAATTCCTTATAGTTTACAGATCCCAAGTAGCTGCCTGGTTGGTCAGCCCCTTAATCCAGCATTGCCTCTTGTTCCCGAGTAGTCTAATGATTCATTAAAAATGGACAACTGGACTTCCCTGGTAGTCCAGTGGTTAAGAATCTGCCTGCCAAAGCAGGGGACACGGGTTCGATCCCTGGTCCGGAAAGATCCCACATGCCGCGGAGCAACTAAGCCCATGTGCCACAACTACTGAGCCGACGCACCGCAACTGCTGAGCCCACACTCTAGAGCCCGCAAGCCGCAACTACTGAGCCCGCGTGCCACAACTACTGAGCCCACGCGCTGCCACTACTGAAGCCTGTGTGCTGCAGCTACTGAAGTCCGTGTGCCTAGAGTCCGTGCTCTGCAACAAGAGAAGCCACCGCAATGAGAAGCCCGCGCACCACAACGAAGAATAGCCCTGCTCGCCACAACTAGAGAAAGCCTGCACGCAGCAACGAAGACCCAACGTGGCCAAAAATAAATAAATAAATAAGCAAACAAATAAAAATAAAACAAAAATGGATAACCAGCAAGGGCCTGCTGTATAGCACAGGGAACTCTGCTCAATATTACGTGACCACCTAAATGGGAAAAGGATTTGAAAAAGAATTGACATATGTACATGTATAACTGAATTACTCTGCTGTTCACCTGAAACCGACACAACACTGTTAATCAACTATACTCCAGTATAAAATAAAAAGTTAAAAAAAGGGCATGAAAACAAATAATTACAACCTGTTATGATAAATGTCGTGTTAATTATTTCTGGTTGGCACCTAGCAGTGGATAAAGAGAAACAAGGTGAGGCCCAAGGGAGAGGTCATTTTGGTCACCGAGGCTCTATGGCAGCTGGGTTCGATTTGAAGGGAGTTCTAACAACAGAAGGCAAATGTCTCAAACGTGTCAAGTATGAGAAAAGCTGTTGTTCTGTATTACTGTTGACTTCCTTTTTAGCCATATTATCTTCGGCTATGGTTTTATAGACTGTGCCTGTAGAGCGGGAAAGCTACTGATAAAATTCTGAAAAGGAAGTCATGTACTGCTTTCCTCCAGAGAATCTATTGATTTTTTAAAAAGGGGAGCCATATTCTGCCGCTTGAAATGTAATAGCTGTTCTCCTGGGTGTTGTTAAAGTTCAGAATAAGATTCACTTGGAATCTTTCGTCTATATGTCTGTGTTAGATTATGTGAGAATGCTTCCCCTGTTCTTATTTACCTAGTTGACTTGGCCTGTGATGAGTACATAGACCGAATATTCCCAAATACCTAGAAAGAAGGAGGATGTGGGTGGTTTTTGAAGTAGCAAGTCTTAGTGAGTGTCTGTAACGTACCTCACATTATGACCAGTACCATAGAAGATTCTCATCACTTCAAGCTCACTTCACCTCCTCCAATCCTCTCTCAGTGAATGGTACCTCCTCCTGTATACTCACCTGAACCAGAAATCCAGGACACACAATCTCACTGCTCCCTCTCTCTTGCCTTCTGTGTTAAGGTCAGTATGGCCGATTGGCTGGCCATTCCTGTCCACTTTTCGATTAATGTTGCACTACCCCCATGCCACCTTCCTCTCTCACTGGAGTACTAAAATTACTTTTTTAATTATAAAAGATTTGAATATACAGAAAATTATAGTGTCTATGACAAATATTTGTATACTTCTCATCCCATTATTAACAAATCTTAACATTTTTATACATGCTTCAGACTTTGACGAAGAAGAATATAAATTTAGTTGAAATTCCATTCAAGTTCTCTTTGTTTCCTTTCCTTTTCTTCCTTCCTTCATCAGAGGCAAGAAGCCACGCAGTTGTTCATTCTTCCAATTTATGCTTTTAAAACTATTTATTATACATGCAGGTATTTACACATGGCATTTGAAATTCTATGTATTAAAAATATACACATATGACATCAAACTGTACACACCACTTGTATTCTTTTATCTTTTATTGTTTCTGCTGTTACATACAGATTCATGGTCCCTTTGTAATAGCTATTGTATTCTATCTGAAAAGCCACAGTGTATATGTTCCTTTGTTGATGGACTTTTAGGTTGTCTTTTTTCCTCTCCTTTTTTCTTTTTGTTGGTACAAACGGTGCTACAGTAAACAATTTTCTGTGTATCTCCTTTAGTTGCTGTCTGAGAATTTCTCTAGATTATATCCCTAAATGTGGAATGCCTGAATTATCAACATATACATTTCTAGCCTGACCAAATTGTTTATCTTTATAGAAATATATATGTATACCCTTACATATATAAATATATATTATAATATATGTATATCATAACATTATAAATATATATAATGTAGGAATATACATATATTCTATCGATTGATGGATCAAGATAGATATTTTAAGGAATTGGCTCGTGTGATTGTAGGCACTGACAAATCTGAAATCCATACAGCAAGCTGGCAGGCTGGAGAGTCAGGTACGAAATTCAAAGGTTAGAAACTGAGGGAGAATTTCTATGTAGCAATCTGGAGGCAGAATTCTTTCTTCCTTGATAAAACTCAGTCTTTGCTGTTAAACCTTCAGTTGATTGGATGAGGCCCACCCACACCATGGAGGGTCATCTGCTTTACTCAAGGTTTACTGATTTAAACATTAATCACATCTAAAAAATGCCTTCACAACAGCAGTTAGACTGGCATTTAACTGGGAACTATAATCTAGCCAAGTTAAGACATAAAATTAAACCATTACAACATTCTTTGCTATTTTTCTGTTGATTTGTTTGTTCTTGTCTTTCTTTTTCAAAAAAATTATAATTTTATTTAAAAGAAAAACAGAATTGTAGAATAAATTGTAGAATAAAGTTTGTAACAGAATTATTTTTGTTAAAAATAAAGGTCGAATTTGAATATGACTTTCCTGAGGGGAATAATACTAGGGACTTTATAATCTTTCATTTATTAAACAAACACTTTATCCTAATTTATTGAAAAAGTGAACATTTTTGTTCATTTCTAGTGGGTTTAAGGGGATTCTTTAAATATTTTGAAACCTAATCCTTTATTTGTTTTATAGGTTTCAAATATTATCAGTCAGTGTTTAGCTTGTGTTAACATTTGTTTATGGGGATTTCTCATTCAAAATTTTAAAATTTTGATGTAGTAATTTTATCAGTGTTTTCTTTTATGACTTGTATTTTAAATGTCTTGTTCAGGAAATCCTTTTCTCTCCCAATTTCATATAGGAATTATCCTGTGTTTTCTGACAAAAATTTAAAAGTATACTTTTCACATTTGGGTCTTTAATTACATCTTCCATTAGTATGATACATTTGTTATAATTAAGAAGCCAGTACTGACCCATTATTATTTAACTAAAGTCCATACTTCATACAGTTTTTCCTTACTTTTTACCTAATGTCCTTTGTCTACAAGTCATTTATAATGTAGATGTTGTGCAAATGCTTTTTGTCACTCTATGGCTTGTCTTTTCACATTCCCCCTCTCTTACCTCTGTGTCTTTACACCTGCTTGTGCTTCTGTCTGGAATGGTATCTTAGTAGTTCTGGCTGCTATAACAAAATACCATAAACTGAGTGGCTTTATTAACAGTCATTTATTTCTCATAGTCAGGAGGCTGGAATACTCACGTTCAGGTGACAGCAAGATTGGGTTCTTGGTGAGGGCCCTCTTCCTGGTTTACAGAAGGCACCTTTCTTGCTGTGTCCTCACATGGCAGAGAGAGAGAACTAAGAAGCCAGCTCTCCTATCTCTGGGCACTAATCCCATTCATAAGAGTTCCATCCTCATGACCTTATGACCTCTCAAAGGCCCCGCCTCCTAATTCTGTCACATTGAGGTCTAGGATTTCAAGATAAGAATTGGGGGGTGGGCACAAGTATGAAGTCCATAACAAATGGCTTTGCCTCACTAAATTCTTACCTGCAACCATAGGTTTTGTGCCTAGATGTTGCTTTCTCCATAAAGTCTTTCCGGGCCTCCCTAGACGATAATAGTTTCCCCTCCTTTCTGCCACTGATTCTTCCTCCCAAAGCCTCTATCGGTCTGTATTATTATTGTCTATTTACTGACTCTTCTTCTACTCCGCTTGATCTTCAGATGCTTCGACTGTGCCTCTTCTCCTTGTAGCTCTGGTCTTAGTGTAGTGTCTGGCACATAATACGTGCTCATCAGATGTTGGCTGAAACAATCGTTATATGAGTGGTTCTTGCCCTGAGAAAACAAACGTAATTCATTTGGATCATTCAAAGCACAGTTGAACTTGAGCTTCTGCGATACTGACTATCTAGGCAAAGGGACTTAGAATAGGTTGACGTTAACTCTGAAGTTATATAGTAACAGCATCGATATGAGGGGGTACACCTGAGCGAGAGATTTTGGCATATTTGTATGTGTAAAATAATTGAGAATCTGGTTTAGGACAGCAACTTGAAAATCGAAAGGAAGGGGAGAAATGTAGCAGCATTTTACAATAAGAAACAGCTGGGCCTAATGACAGATTTGTTTCAGTGAAAAAGGAAAGAGAAGATAAAGATAATTTAATAATAATGCTGGTATTATCGAGTGCTTGCCAAGATGCTATCAAACATAAACCTCTCACATTGCTGGTGGGAGCATAAATTGCTACCAACTTTCTATGAAATACTTGGGCATTATTTCTCAAAAGCCTTCACATTCTAACACCATTTTACCCACTACTTCTATTTCTAGGAATGCATCTCAAGGAAATAATCAGAAATGGTAATAAATATTTATGAACAAATATGTGCATTATTTATGAGAGCAAGAAACTGGAAAGCACCTAAAAATCCAGTACTATGAAAATGAGTATGTATATCATGATATATATGTATGTGAAGGAATAGAATGCAATCATTAGTAATTATATTTATAATGCTTGTTGATGAAAATACTTATGATATAGCATTAAGTAAGGAAAGTAGATTATAAAATATAGTATCTCAATTATAAAGAGAAAAATGCTTAGTAAAAGGCTAAAAGAAAACATGTCTAAAATATTAATGACGGTTGCTTCTGTGTAGAGAGAAGAGTTGATTTTCTTCCCAGCTTCACTGAATATGTCTGTAATTTCTGAATTTTTTTACCTTAAGTATTAGTTTGATGACCCAGAGGGGATTTCGGAATCATTTTTAATGGCATATTTTGGAAGTTAAGACAGTTTTACACTCAAATCCAAATGCTCCCTCCTCCAGAAAATCTGATGTCCTCTAAATCAAAAAATAATAACCCCTCTTCTTATACTTTCACTCATTGATTAATTTATCCATCAGCAATCTGTATATTATGCTCAGTGCTTCAAATAGGCAACATAACGCACACTCTCTGCCTTAAAAGAGCCCTGTTTATGAGACAGGTGAGCATATAATTAACAGAGTGATTTAAAAAATGCACAACACCCAGTGGATGTGTCTATACAGTGGCTTGGGACCACAGAGAAAGGAGTGATTAACTTTGCTTTCCTGAGAAGATAATATTTGAGCTGGCTTGTAAAAGTTTCAGTGGCATTCATTTATTAAGGAATAAGTCATGGGAAGGTAGGGATTTGTAATCACAGGTAATAGGAGGTATAAAGATAGAATATGACTGGGGAGAAATTAGTCTAATTAGATTGGGGTAGGTGATTTATGGACTTGTGCTTGGGTTTTACAGTTGTGTACTGTGTTTAGGGGCCATTGAAGGTTTGATTTAGTAGGACTTGACATGACCGCTTTCGTATTGTTTAATGTTATTTTTCCTCTCAGCACAATCCAGGGTCTGACCCATAACTGTTGAGACACTTGCTGCTCAATAAATATTGGTGGTAGAAGAGGATTCTGACTTTGGTCATGGCCAAGTGTCTGAACTGGGCAGAGATCTCTTGTAAATATTTTGGAGCTGGAAACTGGAACATGGATGATAGCTTAGTGGAGAGTTTCTCAATATTTCCTAAATATTTTTATTATTGGCCCCCAAAGGAGCCTTGTTAGACACTTTTTACTTCTAATCATCCCCATAGGATTTTTTTGCTTTTTAATTTTATTTATTTTATTGTTTACATCTTTATTGGAGTATAATTGCTTTACAATAGTGTGTTAGTTTCTGCTTTATAACAAAGTGAATCAGTTATACATATACATATGTTCCCATATCTCTTCCCTCTTGCGTATCCCTCCCTCCCACCCTCCCTATCCCACCCCTCTAGGTGGTCACAAAGCACCGAGCTGATCTCCCTGTGCTGTGTGGCTGCTTCCCACTAGCTATCTATTTTACGTTTGGTAGTGTATATATGTCCATGCCACTCTCTCGCTTTGTCACAGCTTACCCTTCCCCCTCCCCATATCCTCAAGTCCATTCTCTAGTAGGTCAATGTCTTTATTCCTGTCTTACACCTAGGTTCTTCATGACATTTTTTTCCCTTAAATTCCATATATATGTGTTAGCCTACGGTATTTGTCTTTCTCTTTCTGACTTACTTCACTCTGTATGACAGACTCTGGGTCCATCCACCTCATTACAAATAGCTCAATTTCGCTTCTTTTTATGGCTGAGTAATATTCCATCGTATATATGTGCCACATCTTCTTTTATCCATTCATCCGATGATGGACACTTAGGTTGTTTCCATCTCCGGGCTATTGTAAATAGAGCTGCAATGAACATTTTGGTACATGACTCTTTTTGAATTATGGTTTTCTAGGGTATATGCCCAGTAGTGGGATTGCTGGGTCATATGGTAGTTCTATTTGTAGTTTTTTAAGGAACCTCCATACTGTTCTCCATAGTGGCTGTACCAATTCATATTCCCACCAGCAGTGCAAGAGTGTTCCCTTTTCTCCACACTCTCTCCAGCATTTATTGTTTCTAGATTTTTTGATGATGTCCATTCGGACAGGTGTGAGATGATATCTCATTGTAGTTTTGATTTGCATTTCTCTAATGATTAATGATGTTGAGCATTCTTTCATGTGTTTGTTGGCAGTCTGTATATCTTCTTTGGAGAAATGTCTATTTAGGTCTTCTGCCCATTTTTGGATTGGGTTGTTTGTTTTTTTGTTGTTGAGCTGCATGAGCTGCTTATACATTTTGGAGATTAATCCTTTGTCCGTTGCTTCATTTGCAAATATTTTCTCCCATTCTGAGGGTTGTCTTTTGGTCTTGTTTATGGTTTCCTTTGCTGTGCAAAAGCTTTGAAGTTTCATTAGGTCCCATTTGTTTATTTTTGTTTTTATTTCCATTTCTCTAGGAGGTGGGTCAAAAAGGATCTTGCTGTGATTTATGTCATAGGGTGTTCTGCCTGTGTTTTCCTCTAAGAGTTTGATAGTTTCTGGCCTTACATTTAGGTCTTTAATCCATTTGGAGCTTATTTTTGTGTATGGTGTTAGGGAGTGATCTAATCTCATACTTTTACATGTACCTGTCCAGTTTTCCCAGCACCACTTATTGAAGAGGCTGTCCTTTCTCCACTATACGTTCCTGCCTCCTTTATCAAAGATAAGGTGACCATATGTGCGTGGGTTTATCTTTGGACTTTCTATCCTGTTCCATTGGTCTATATTTCTGTATTTGTGCCAGTACCATACTGTCTTGATTACTGTAGCTTTGTAATGTAGTCTGAAGTCAGGGAGCCTGATTCCTCCAGCTCCAGTTTTCATTCTCAAGATTGCTTTGGCTCTTCGGGGTCTTTTGTGTTTCCATACAAATTGTGAAATTTTTTGTTTTAGTTCTGTGAAAAATGCCAGTGGTAGTTTGATAGATATTGCATTGAATCTGTAGATTGCTTTGGGTAGTAGAGTCATTTTCACAGTGTTGATTCTTCCAATCCAAGAACATGGTATATCTCTCCATCTATTTGTATCATCTTTAATTTCTTTCATCAGTGTCTTATAATTTTCTGCACACAGGTCTTTTGCCTCCCTAGGTAGGTTTATTCCTAGATATTTTATTCTTTTTGTTGCAGTGGTAAATGGGAGTGTTTTCTTGATTTCACTTTCAGATTTTTGATCCTTAGTGTATAGGAATGCCAGAGATTTCTGTGCATTAATTTTGTATGCTGCTACTTTACCAAATTCATTGATTAGCTCTAGTAGTTTTCTGGTAGCATCTTTAGGATTCTCTATGTATAGTATCATGTCATCTGCAAAAAGTGACAGCTTTACTTTACTTCTTCATTTCTGATTTGGATTCCTTTTATTTCTTTCTCTGATTGCTGTGGCTAAAACTTCCAAAACTATGTTGAATAAGAGTGGTGAGAGTGGGCAACCTTGTCTTGTTCCTGATCTTAGTGGAAATGCTTTCAGTTTTTCACCATTGAGGATGATATTGGCTGTGGGTTTGTCATATATTGCCTTTATTATGTTGAGGAAAGTTATCTCTGTGTCTACTTTCTGCAGGGATTTTATCATAAATCAGTGTTGAATTTTGTCGAAAGCTTTCTCTGCATCTATTGAGATGACCATATGGTTTTTCCTCTTCAATTTGTTAATATGGTTTATCACATTGATTGATTTGCGTATATTGATGAAATCTTGCACTCCTGGAATAAACTCCACTTGATCACGGTGTATGATCCTCTTAATGTGCTGTTGGATTCTGTTTGCTAGTATTTTGTTGAGGGTTTTTGCATCTATGTTCATCAGTGATATTGGCCTGTAGTTTTCTTTCTTTGTGACATCCTTGTCTGGTTTTGGTATCGGGGTGATGGTGGCCTCGTAGAATGACTTTGGGAGTGTTCCTCCCTCTGTTATATTTTGGAAGAGTTTGAGAAGGATAGGTGTTAGCTCTTCTCTAAATGTTTGATAGAATTCGCCTGTGAAGCCATCTGGTCCCGGGCTTTTGTTTGTTGGAAGATTTTTATCACAGTTTCAATTTCAGTGCTTGTGATTGGTCTGTTCATATTTTCTATTTCTTCCTGATTCAGTCTCGGCAGGTTGTGCCTTTCTAAGAATTTGTCCATTTCTTGCAGGTTGTCAAATTTATTGGCATAGAGTTGCTTGTAGTAATCTCTCATGATCTTTTGTATTTCTGCAGTGTCAGTTGTTACTTCTCCTTTTTCATTTCTAATTCTATTGATTTGAGTCTTCTCCCTTTTTTTCTTGATGAGTTTGGCTAATGGTTTATCAATTTTGATTATCTTCTCAAAGAACCAGCTTTTAGTTTTGTTGATCTTTGCTATCGTTGCCTTCATTTCTTTTTCATTTATTTCTGATCTGATGTTTATGATTTCTTTCCTTTGGCTAACTTTGGGGTTTTTTTGTTCTTCTTTCTCTAATTGCTTTAGGTGCAAGTTTAGGTTGTTTATTCGAGATTTTTCCTGTTTCTTAAGGTAGGATTGTATTGCTATAAACTTCCCTCTTAGAACTGCTTTTGCTGCATCCCATAGATTTTGGGTCATCGTGTCTCCATTGTCATTTGTTTCTAGGTATTTTTTATTTCCTCTTTGATTCCTTCAGTGATCACTTTGTTCTTAAGTAGTGTATTGTTTAGCCTCCATGTGTTTGTATTTTTTACAGTTCTTTTCCTGTAATTGATATCTAGTCTCATAGCGTTGTGGTTGGAAGAGATACTTGATACAATTTCAATTTTCTTAAATTTACCAAGGCTTGATTTGTGACCCAAGATATGATCTATCATGGAGAATGTTCTATGAGCATTTGAGAAAAATGTGTATTCTGTTATTTTTGGATGGAATGTCCTATAAATATCAGTTAAGTCCATCTTGTTTAATGTATCATTTAAAGCTTGTGTTTCCTTATTTATTTTCATTTTGGATGATCTGTCCATTGGTGAAAGTGGGGTGTTAAAGTCCCCTACTATGAATGTATTACTGTCGATTTCCCCTTTTATGGCTGTTAGTATCTGCCTTTTGTATTGAGGTGCTCCTAGGTTGGGTGCATAAATATTTACAATTGTTACATCTTCTTCTTGGATCGATCCCTTGATCATTATGTAGTGTCCTTCTTTGTCTCTTCTAATAGTCTTTATTTTAAAGTCAATTTTGTCTGATATGAGAATTGCTACTCCAGCTTTCTTTTGGTTTCCATTTGCATGGAATATCTTTTTCCATCCCCTCACAGTCAGCCTGTATGTGTCTCTAGGTCTGAAGTGGGTCTCTTGTAGACAGCAAATATATGGGTCTTGATTTTGTATCCATTCAGCCAGTCTGTGTCTTTTGGTGGCAGCATTTAGTCCATTTACATTTAAGGTAATTATCGATATGTATGTTCCTATTCCCATTTTCTTAATTGTTTTGTGTTTGTCATTGTAGGTCTTTTTCCTTCTCTTGTGTTTCTTGCCTAGAGAAGATCCTTTAGTGTTTGTTGTAAAGCTGGTTTGGTGGTGCTGAACTCTCTCAGCTTTTGCTTGTCTGTAAAGGTTTTAATTTCTCAGTCAAATCTGAATGAGATCCTTGCTGGGTAGAGTAATCTTGGTTGTAGGTTTTTCTCCTTCATCACTTTAAATATGTCCTGCCAGTCCCTTCTAGCTTGCAAGATCAGCTGTTAACCTTATGGGGATTCCCTTGTGTGTTATTTTTTCCTTGCTGCTTTTAATATGTTTTCTTTGTATTTAATTTTTGATAGTTTGATTAATATGTGTCTTGGCGTGTTTCTCCTTGGATTTTTCCTGTATGGGACTCTCTGTGCTTCCTGGACTTGATTAACTATTTTCTTTCCCATATTAGGGAAGTTTTCAACTATAATCTTTTCAAATATTTTCTCAGTCCTTTTTTTTTTTTCTCCTCTTCTTCTGGAACCCCTATAATTCGATTGTTGGTGCGTTTAATGTTGTCACAGAGGTCTCTGAGACAGTCCTCAGTTCTTTTCTTTCTTTTTTCTGCTCTGCCGTAGTTATTTCCACTATTTTATCTTCCAGGTCATGTATCCGTTCTTCTGCCTCCGTCGTTCTGCTGTTGATCCCTTCTAGAGTATTTTTAATTTCATTTATTGTGTTGTTCATAGTTGCTTGTTTCATCTTTAGTTCTTCTAGGTCCTTGTTAAATGTTTCTTGCATTTTGTCTATTCTATTTCCAAGATTTTGGATCATCTTTACTATCATTTTTCTGAATTCTTTTTCATGTAGACTGCCTATTTCCTCTTCATTTGTTAGGTCTGTTGGGTTTTTATCTTGCTGCTTCATCTGCTGTGTGTTTTTCTGTCTTCTCATTTTGATTATCTTACTGTGTTTGGGGTCTCCTTTTTGCAGGCAGCAGGTTCGTAGTTCCCATTGTTTTTGGTGTCTGTCCCCAGTGGTAAAGTTGGTTCAGTGTGTGTAGGCTTCCTGGTGGAGGGGACTAGTGCCTGTGTTCTGGTGGATGAGGCTGGATCTTGTCTTTCTCTTCGGCACGTCTACATCTGGTGGTGTGTTTAGGGTGTCTGTGGACTTATTATGATTTTAGGCACCCTCTCTGCTAATGGGTTGGGTTGTGTTCCTGTCTTGCTAGTTGTTTGGCATAGGGTGTCCACTGTAGCTTTCTGGTCGTTAAGTGAAGCTGGGTGTTGGTGTTGAGATGGAGATCTCTGGGAGTATTTCGCCGTTTGATATTATGTGGAGCTGGGAGGTCTCTTGTGGACCAGTGTCCTGAAGTTGGCTCTCCCACATCAGAGGCACAGCACTGACTCCTGACTGCAGCACCAAGAGCCTTTCATTCACACGGCTCAGAATAAAAGGGAGAAAAAGTAGAAAGAAAGAAATAAAGAAAGAAAGAGGATAAAAGAAAATAAAATAAAGTAAGGTAAAATAAAATAAAGAAAAAAATTTTTTAAAAAGTAAAACAACAAACAAAAAAAAACCCGGACGGATAGAACCTTAGGACAAATGGTGAAAGCAAAGCTATACTGACAGAATCTCACACAGAAGCATATACATACACACTCACAAAATGAGGAAAAGGGGAAAAAATAATAAATCTTGCTCTCAAAGTCCACCTCCTCAATTTGGGATGACTCGTTGTCTATTCATGTATTCCACAGATGTAGGGTACATCAAGTTGATTGTGGTGCTTTAATCCGCTGCTTCTGAGGCTGCTGGGAGAGATTTCCCTTTCTCTTCTTTGTTCTCACAGCTCCCGTGGTTCAGCTTTGGATTTGGCCCCGCCTCTGCCTGTAGGTCGCCGAAGGGCGTCTGTTCTTCGCTCAGACAGTACGGGATTAAAGGAGCCACTGATTCGGGGGCTCTGGCTCACTCAGGCCGGGGGGAGGGAGGGGCACAGAGTGCGGGGCGGGACTATGGTGGCAGAGGCCAGCGTGACGTTGCACCAGCCTGAGGCGTGCCGTGCATTCTCCCGGGTAAGTTGCCCCTGGATCCCGGGGCCCTGGCAGTGGCGGGCTTCACAGGCTCCCGGGAGGGGAGGTTTGGATAGTGACCCCTGCTCGCACACAGGCTTTTTGGTGGCGGCAGCAGCAGCCTTAGCGTCTTATGCCGGTGTCTGGGGTCTGCGCTGCCGCGGCTCGTGACCGTCTCTGGAGCTCCTTTAAGCAGCGCTCTTAATCCTCTCTCCTCACGCACCAGGAAACAAGGAGGGAAGAAAAAGTCTCTTGCCTCTTCGGCAGCTCCAGATTTTTCCCCGGACTCCCTCCTGTGCCGTGGCGCACTAACCCCCTGCAGGGTGTGTTCATGCTGCCAACCCCAGTCCTCTCCCTGCCCTCTCTCTGCACTCCGACTGAAGCCCGAGCCTCAGCTCCCAGCCCCGCCCGCCCCGGCGTGTGAGCAGACAGGCCTCTCGGGCTGGTGAGTGCCGGTCAGCACTGAGCCTCTGTGCGGGAATCTCTCCGCTTTGCCTTCCGCACCCCTGTTGCTGTGCTCTCCTCCGCGGCCCCGAAGCTCCCCCACTCCGCCACCCGCAGTCTCTGCCCGCGAAGGGGCTTCTGGTGTGTGGAAACCTTCCCTCCTTCACGTCTCCCTCACACTGGTGCAGGTCCCATCCCTATTCTTTTGTCTGTTTATTCTTTTTTCTTCTGTGCTACTCAGGGACGTGGGGAGTTTCTTGCCTTTTGGGATGTCTGAGGTCTTCTGCCAGCGTTCAGTAGGTGTTCTTTAGGAGTTGTTCCACATGTAGATGTATTTCTGATGTATCTGTGGGGAGGAAGGTGATCTCCGCGTCTTACTCTTCCGCCATCTTCCCCCTCTCCTCCCCATAGGATTTTAAAACCACAGATATACTGTGTATTTGTCTATGAACTTTATGTTTATCTACGCTTTATACATAGAAAGGTGAGAATCTTTTTTCGCTTCCCTTCCTTAAGACCAGTTTTTGTACCCTTGGTGGTGGTATCGCCCCTGTGGAGGGTGCATGAGTTAGAGCCTTTCTAAAACATGCTTAACTGTGGTAAAATACACACAACATAAATGTTATCATCTTAACCATTTTTAAGTATCCAAGCCTGAGAACTCTTTTCAGCTTGCAAAACTGAAACTCTGTATCCATTAAACAGCTCCCCATTCCCCACTCCCCCGGTAACAGCCATTCTCCTTTTTTCTCTCTATGAATTTGAGAACTGTGGGTATCTCATATAAATGGAATCACATAGTATTTTGTGTGTGTGTGTGTGACTGGCTTATTTCACTTAGTATAATGTCCTTAAGTTTCATACATGTTAGAGCATATGTCAAAATTTCCATCTTTTTTAAGGCTAAATTATATTCCATTGTATGTATATACAACATTTTGTTTATTCATCCATTAATGGACCCTTGGTTTGCTTCCACCTTTTTGGCTATTGTGAATAATGCTGCTATGAACATGGGTGTGCAAATATCTCTTTGAGACCCTTCTTTCAATTATTTGGGGATATACCAAAAAGTGGAATTGCTAGATCATATGATAATTCAGTGTTTAAATTTTTGAGGAACCACCATACTGTTTTAAACAGTGATTTTATAATTTTACATTCCCACCAACAGTGCACAGGAGTTCCAATTTCTCCACATTTTGCCAACATTTGTTATTTTCTGTTTTTTGATAGTAGCCATCATATTGAGTGTGAAATTTTATCTCATTGTGGTTTTGATTTGCATTTTCCTAATAATTAGTGATTACTGTTGGCCATTTGTGTATCTCCTTTGGAGAAATGTCTATTCAGGTCCTTTGTGCATTTTTAAATCAGGTTATTTGTCTTTGGTTGTAAAGTTTTAGGATTTCCTTATGTATTCTAGATAATAACTGCTCTGCTTATTGGATATATGATTTGCAAATATTTTCTTCCATTCCATAAATCACCTTTTCATTCTGTTGATTTTGTGCTTCGATGGGATTAGAGCTTTTAAAAATTCACTTGATATTAAGATTTTTGATAGCCTTTTACATTCTTTCACTATTTCTTCTTCCCATGGTAATTAGGAGGTTGGAGTCTAGATGGTATTATCCTAGGCCTGGGCAGACATTGAGATGCAACCTGGTATTTTGGGTTTGGGCCATGATGCCTTAGGAAAATCTGAAATGGAGGAACCTATGGATTTATGCATTATTCAGGGAAAGGTGGGCCATATCTGGTAATTCAACTCAAACAGGGCCTCATGGGAAGGGCGAATCACACTGCTAAACAGGGAGAGTTTAAACAAGAAAGGAAAAGAGGCATGAGAAGATTAGACATTCTAAATATTCCTGTACCCCATTCGTTAATGTAACTGTTAGCATGAGTTTGTTTCTTTCTTGTCTGTATAATTTTGTCAACCTATCTGTCTCATTGGTGTTTTTTTAGGTGGATATCCAGGCAATTTACCTGAGGTTTCCTTTTCACCTGGAGATTTGGTCAGGACCAGTATTTGGAGGTGTGGTCTCTGGTAGACACAACTCCAGAGGAAATCCAGCTAGAAACCTAATACCTCTCAGGAAGTGAGGGAGGCTTGACTTCAGTCTCAATTTATGTATCAACCCATCACCTTGTATAAAGATTAAACTTCTTGCAGTAGGAGGGTAAAAAATCTTCTCTGTTATTCCTGTGGGAGAGAGGTAATGCAGTTAAAACTCTTTCTGATGCCATGACCATAAGATTAATGCTGTAATCCAGTTTGTTATCTGTCTGCTACGTCTCCTTGTGTCTAGCATAAGTCAATAGAGCTTCATTTCTCTAATTGAAATCAGTGTGATGATGGCGTCTGTTTGTGGAAATGAAAGGTGGCTGCCATAACCTGTTGGGAGCTGAGTTAATCCTCTGGGAGCGAGACCAACCTAATTACTCAGAAATACTGGGCTTGCTTTGACTTCTTTGGTATACAGCCGTGAGAAAGAGGCCAGGGTGCCATTTAGCAAATCTTTTCTTGAACTGCTTTAAACTCACCTAACATTGCATTGTGAGACCTTTTCATTGGAAAGTGCTATTTCTTGTGTGTTTCACCTTTTTATTTGCAGGTATTCTTAAATGAAAAGAAAAGGCCAATTTGCCAGTCACATACTAAACTGTTCCTGCCCTATATTGTCACACTCAGTTGTTATTTATAGAAGTTATGCCTTTGTTACTCAAATGTAATGCTTCTCAGAGATACTATTGGGAGAAACACGAGGTTTAACACCTTTCAGAAACCATCTAGTTTCCCCCAATTATTACAACAACAGCATCAATAACAGCAACAATTTGTTGAGTGCATATCATGACTCAGGCACTGCCCTAAACATTTTGTAAATATCTTCTCATTTTGCACTTATAATCTTTTGAAGTAGATGCTGTTAATATTTCCTCCACATATTTGTTTTTAAAAGGAAGCACTGAGATTTTAAGGATCTGTCTAATGTCACACAGCCAATAAGCCTCAGAACATGTTTGAAACAGGCAGTCCAACTGCACAACTAGATTGCCATGAAAGGTACAGGACCCTCATTAGATTTGAATTTCAGATGAGCAATAAAATTTTTTTTTAGTAAACATACATCCCAAATATTGCAGGAGACAGTCACATACTAAAAAAAATTATATGTTGTTTATCTGAAATTCAAATTTAACTGAGTGTGCTATTTAACTGAGTTGTTAGGTTTGTTTTGTCTTTGTTAAAGCTGGCAGCCCTATTTATTTTTATTTTTTGTAAGTTTTCCCCTTTTTATTCTTTTGAATCTTTCCAGTTAAAAGGAGGAGGTCTCACTTGGTGAAAGTATATTTTCAACACCTCTCTATCCCTTACTTGTTACCTGTACTTCCTCCCTTCCTTTCTTTCTTTCTTCCCTCCTTCCTTCCTTTCTTCCTTCCCTCCTCTTTCTCTCTTTAGCCCTATTTAGATCTTATGTTCGTGAGCACTCTGCTATATAGCTACTACGTGTGAGCAGTGAGGAAACATGTATTACTCAAAGTCCTACAGCCGATGAGTGGAAGAGCTAGCTTCTCTCCTCTCCTTCCTACCCCACCCTAGGCAGAGTGAGTTCCTTCCTTCTCTTGTCATTTCAGATCCTAGGTTATGATTCTTAGTTGAATGCTTCTTTTAGTATATCACAAAACACATTACAAAGACTTTGGGGTCTTTGTCTGGGGGTAGGTATACATTTGCACTATCCACGCTAAATCTCGGTAGCTGTAATATTATTGGCACACATTTGGAACATAGTGGTCCTAACATTTAGGGGGAGGAGTGGACATTTTCATCATTCAATAAATATAGTATTTACATATTCATGTATATAGATAAATTTATTATTTTTGTGGTCCTTTGAAGTGTTAAATGTTTTGCTAAAATATTTAAGTAATAATGATAACATCACATCTAGCATACAGAATCCAACACAGAATGTTGCTTCATAAAGACTTTGGCTTCATTTAATTCTTTTCTCTATTCGTAAGCTTTACCTTACAGTGATTAAGACATCTGCATTCTGATCCCAGCTGGGCCATTAGAATTTTTGAGACCTCAGGCAAGCTTCTCTCTGCATTTTAATTCTATCCCCTATAAAGTGAAAAATGGGATTTGGTGTTTCTTTCCTAATGTTCCTTTTGTCCTTGATATTCTATGGTTCCAGGACTTGAGAAAGATTGGCTCAGGTGTTTCATTATTGATTTTCTTTTTTTTTTTACATCTTCATTGGAGTATAATTGCTTTACAATGGTGTGTCAGCGTCTGCTCTATAACAAAGTGAATCAGCTATACATACACATATGTTCCCATATCTCTTCCCTCTTGCATCTCCCTCCTTCCTAACCTCCCTATCCCACCCCTCCAGGTGGTCACAAAGCACCGAGCTGATCTCCCTGTGCTATGCGGCTGCTTCCCACTAGCTATCTATTTTACGTTTGGTAGTGTATATATGTCCATGCCACTCTCTCACTTTGTCACAGTTTACCCTTCCCCCTCCCCATATCCTCAAGTCCATTCTCTAGTAGGTCTGTGTCTTTATTCCTGTCTTAACCCTAGGTTCTTCATGACATTTTTTTTCTTAGATTCCATATATATGTGTTAGCATACGGTATTTGTCTCTCTTTCTGACTTAACTTCACTCTGTATGACAGACTCTAGGTCCATCCACCTCATTACAAATAGCTCAATTTCGTTTCTTTTTGTGGCTGAGTAATATTCCATTGTATATATGTGCCACATCTTCTTTAACCATCCATCCGATGATGGACACTTAGGTTGTTTCCATCTCCGGGCTATAGAGCTGCAATGAACATTTTGGTACATGACTCTTTTTGAATTATGGTTTTCTCAGGGTATATGCCCAGTAGTGGGATTGCTGGGTCATATGGTAGTTCTATTTTGAGTTTTTTAAGGGACCTCCATAGTGTTCTCCATAGTGGCTGTACCAATTCACATTCCCACCAGCAGTGCAAGAGTGTTCCCTTTTCTCTACACCCTCTCCAGCATTTATTGTTTCTAGATTTTTTGATGATGTCCATTCGGACTGGTGTGAGATGATATCTCATTGTAATTTTGATTTGCATTTCTCTAATGATTAATGATGTTGAGCATTCTTTCATGTGTTTGTTGGCAGTCTGTATATCTTCTTTGGAGAAATGTCTATTTAGGTCTTCTGCCCATTTTTGGATTGGGTTGTTTGTTTTTTTGTTGTTGAGCTGCACGAGCTGCTTATACATTTTGGAGTTTAATCCTGTGTCAGTTGCTTCATTTGCAGATATTTTCTCCCATTCTGAGGGTTGTCTTTTGGTCTTGTTTATGGTTTCCTTTGCTGTGCAAAAGCTTTGAAGTTTCATTAGGTCCCATTTGTTTATTTTTGTTTTTATTTCCATTTCTCTAGGAGGTGGGTCAAAAAGGATCTTGCTGTGATTTATATCACAGAGTGTTCTGCCTATGTTTTCCTCTAAGAGTTTTATAGTGTCTGGCCTTACATTTAGGTCTTTAATCCATTTGGAGCTTATTTTTGTGTATGGTGTTAGGGAATGATCTAATCTCATAGTTTTACATGTACCTGTCCAGTTTTCCCAGCACCACTTATTGAAGAGGCTGCCCTTTCTCCACTGTACATTCCTGCCTCCTTTATCAAAGATAAGGTGACCATATGTACGTGGGTTTATCTATGGGCTTTCTATCCTGTTCTATTGGTCTATGTTTCTGTATTTGTGCCAGTACCATACTGTCTTGATTACTGTAGCTTTGTAATATAGTCTGAAGTCAGGGAGCCTGATTCCCCCAGCTCCGTTTTTCGTTCTCAAGATTGCTTTGGCTCTTCGGGGTCTTTTGTGTTTCCATACAAATTGTGAAATTTTTTGTTTTAGTTCTGTGAAAAATGCCAGTGGTAGTTTGATAGGGATTGCATTGAATCTGTAGATTGCTTTGGGTAGTAGAGTCATTTTCACAGTGTTGATTCTTCCAATCCAAGAACATGGTGTATTTCTCTATATATTTGTATCATCTTTAATTTCTTTCATCAGTGTCTTATAATTTTTTGCATACAGGTCTTTTGTCTCCTTTGGTAGGTTTATTCCTAGATATTTTATTATTTTGGTGGAGTGGTAAATGGGAGTGCTTTCTTGATTTCACTTTCAGATTTTTGATCCTTAGTGTATAGGAATGCCAGAGATTTCTGTGCATTAATTTTGTATCCTGCTACTTTACCAAATTCATTGATTAGCTCTAGTAGTTTTCTGGTAGCATCTTTAGGATTCTCTATGTATAGTATCATGTCATCTGCAAACAGTGACACCTTTACTTCTTCTTTTCCGATTTGGATTCCTTTTATTTCTTTCTCTGATTGCTGTGGCTAAAACTTCCAAAACTATGTTGAATAAGAGTGGTGAGAGTGGGCAACCTTGTCTTGTTCCTGATCTTAGTGGAAATGCTTTCAGTTTTTCACCATTGAGGATGATGTTGGCTGTGGGTTTGTCATATATTGCCTTTATTATGTTGAGGAAAGTTCCCTCTATGCCTGCTTTCTGCAGGGATTTTATCATAAATCGGTGTTGAATTTTGTCAAAGCTTTTTCTGCATCTATTGAGATGATCATATGGTTTTTCTCCTTCAATTTGTTTATATGGTGTATCACGTTCATTGATTTGCATATATTGAAGAATCCTTGCATTCCTGGAATAAACCCCACTTGATCATGGTGTATGATCCATTTAACGTGCTGTTGGGTTCTGTTTGCTAGTATTTTGTTGAGGATTTTTGCATCTATGTTCATCAGTGATATTGGCCTGTAGTTTTCTTTCTTTGTGACATCCTTGTCTGGTTTTGGTATCAGGGTGATGGTGGCCTCGTAGAATGAGCTTGGGAGTGTTCCTCCCTCTGCTATATTTTGGAAGAGTTGGAGAATGATAGGTATTAGCTCTTCTCTAAATGTTTGATAGAATTCGCCTGTGAAGCCATCTGGTCCCGGGCTTTTGTTTGTTGGAAGATTTTTATCACAGTTTCAATTTCAGTGCTTGTGATTGGTCTGTTCATATTTTCTATTTCTTCCTGATTCAGTCTTGGCAGGTTGTGCCTTTCTAAGAATTTGTCCATTTCTTCCAGGTTGTCCATTTTATTTGCATAGAGTCCCTTGTAGTAATCTCTTATGATCTTTAGTATTTCTGCAGTGTCAGTTGTTACTTCTCCTTTTTCATTTCTAATTCTATTGATTTGAGTCTTCTCCCTTTTTTTCTTGATGAGTTTGGCTAATGGCTTATCAATTTCGTTTATCTTCTCAAAGAACCAGCTTTTAGTTTTATTGATCTTTGCTATCGTTGCCTTCATTTCTTTTTCATTTATTTCTGATCTGATTTTTATGTTGTCTTTCCTTCTGCTAACTTTTGGTTTTTTTTGTTCTTCTTTCTCTGATTGCTTTAGGTGCAAGGTTAGGTTGTTTATTCAAGATTTTTCCTGTTTCTTAAGGTAGGATTGTATTGCTATAAACTTCCCTCTTAGAACTGCTTTTGCTGCATCCCATAGATTTTGGGTCATCGTGTCTCCATTGTCATTTGTTTCTAGGTATTTTTTTATTTCCTCTTTGATTTCTTCAGTGATCGCTTTGTTATTAAGTAGTGTATTTTTTAGCCTCCATGTGTTTGTATTTTTTACAGACCTTTTCCTGTAATTGATATCTAGTCTCATAGCATTGTGGTCAGAAAAGATACTTGATACAATTTCAATTTTCTTAAATTTACCAAGACTTGATTTGTGACCCAAGATATGATCTATCCTGGAGAATGTTCCGTGAGCACTTGTGAAAAATGTGTATTCTGTTATTTTTGGATAGAATGTCCTATAAATATCAATTAAGTCCATCTTGTTTAATGTATCTTGTTTAATGTATCATTTAAAGATTGTGTTTCCTTATTTATTTTCATTTTGGATGATCTGTCTATTGGTGAAAGTAGGTTGTTAAAGTTCCCTACTATGAATGTGTTACTGTCAATTTCCCCTTTTATGGCTGTTAGTATTTGCCTTATGTATTGAGGTGCTCCTAGGTTGGGTGCATAAATATTTACAATTGTTATAACTTTTCTTGGATCGATCCCTTGATCATTATGTAGTGTCCTTCTTTGTCTCTTCTAATAGTCTTTATCTTATCTTTATCTTAACGTCTATTTTGTCTGATATGAGAATTGCTACTCCAGCTTTCTTTTGGTTTCCATTTTCATGGAATGTCTTTTTCCATCCCCTTACTTTCAGTCTGTATGTGTCTCTAGGTCTGAAGTGGGTCCCTTGTAGACAGCATATATATGGGTCTTGTTCTTGTATCCATTCAGCCAGTGTGTCTTTTGGTGGGAGCATTTAATCCATTTATATTTAAGGTAATTATCGATATGTATGTTCCTATTCCCATTTTCTTAATTGTTTTGTGTTTGTTATTGTAGGTCTTTTCCTTCTCTTGTGTTTCTTGCCTAGAGAAGATCCTGTAGCGTTTGTTGTAAAGCTGGTTTGGTGGTGCTGAACTCTCTCAGCTTTTGCTTGTCTGTAAAGGTTTTAATTTCTCAGTCAAATCTGAATGAGATCCTTGCTGGGTAGAGTAATCTTGGTTGTAGGTTTTTCTCCTTCATCACTTTAAATATGTCCTGCCAGTCCCTTCTAGCTTGCAGAGTTTCTGCTGAAAGATCAGCTGTTAACCTTATGGGGATTCTCTTGTGTGTTATTTGTTGTTTTTCCCTTGCTGCTTTTAATATGTTTTCTTTGTATTTAATTTTTGATAGTTTGATTAATATGTGTCTTGGCGTGTTTCTCCTTGGATTTATCCTGTATGGGACTCTCTGGGATTCCTGGACTTGATTAACTATTTCCTTTCCTATATTAGGGAAGTTTTCAGCTATAATCTTTTCAAATATTTTCTCAGTACCTTTATTTTTCTCTTCTTCTTCTGGAACCGCTATAGTTCGAATGTTGGTGCATTTAATGTTGTCCGAGAGGTCTCTGAGCCTGTCCTCAGTTCTTTACATTCTTTTTTCTTTATTCTGCTCTGCAGTAGTTATTTCCACTATTTTATCTTCCAGGTCACTTATCCGTTTCTTGCCTTTTGGGAGGTCTGAGGTCTTCTGCCAGCGTTCAGTAGGTGTTCTGTAGGCGTTGTTCCACATGTATATGTATTTCTGGTGTATCTGTGGTGAGGAAGGTGATCTTACTTTTACTCTTCTGCCATCTTCCCCTCATCCCCATTATTGATTTTTGTAACTAGTATTGTGATGACATTCTAGGATTTGTTTTTGTTTCGCTTGTGTAAGTCATTTCTTGAATTATACACTCATTCCTAGGTTGGCTGCTTACATCACACAATTTGGCCAACTTGTCCTCTATATTAATATGAGAATTGTGTCTAATAATTCTATCATTTTTCTACAGAATTCTGAACAATTCTGGGCAATTGAAGGTGAACACAATCTCTTTCATTGCTTGCTTGATTATGTAATATCCTGTGGGCACCAACCAGCTGAAGACTCTATGCGGTCTGGCCCAAATCCACTTTTCTTTTTATGCTCTTTTGTCACCTCTCGACATAGGGATCCAGTCACATCAAGTGACTTCTTCTTACCTGAGTATGTCATGCAGTTCCTTGCCTTTGTGTAGTTGTATTTGTAGTGCTCTATCTTCCTTAGCAGTGAAAGCTAACTCGTTTAAGTTTCTTACTACATGCGAGGCACTGTTATACATTAACTCATCCAGTTATCTCAACAGCTCAGTGATGTAGGTGATGTTCTTATCCCCATTTTTCAGAAGTGGAAACGGAGGTATGGAGAGATTAAGCAACTTTTCCAAAGTTGTATGGACAGGGTCCAAGGATCACATTGAGAGCAGCTCAGAACTATAGCACAGAGAACAACAGCTTTGGGGGCAGACAGACCTGGGTCACTTACCAGCTGTATGACATAGGAAAAATGTCCTTATTCCTCTGAGCATCAGATATGGGACTACAATACCTACTTTACATTGTGGTTGTTATAAAAAATTAGATAAGAAAATAAATAAGTATAGAAGCACCTGTTAAGCTAGTCATTTAATAATTACCTTATCTTCCTCTGAGTGAGGAGAAACTTGATTTAGAGCCTTGGTGTGTTGTAACATTGGGCAGTTTCCCTCATTACTATGTCAGCTCATGCCCACAGCACTAGTATGGTATCAGGCACTTTAGAGGTTCTCACTGAAAGCTGAATGCATGCTGGAGAGAGTGACAATCACTGCTCTTAGAAAACACATACTGTGAGTGGCTAGTGCATGGCTTGACTTTTCCTTCACTTTGGTCTCTTTGGCAAGCAAGGACCAGAGTCATAATTTAAAGCCTGATGGTAATGCTGCCTTTGGAAAAATAGAACTAAGACTTGTTAGAGGACTGTGTAAGTAGAAGGATTTGTTTCAGCTTGAGGGACAAGCTAGAAAAAGCTGATGGCATTTCTGTGCCTATGGTTCTTTTGGCCCCAACAGACTTCAGGAATGTCCATGGGTCAAAGGCATGACCTTTGGTCAAAGTCCAGACCTGTGGTTATGGACTATCTCTACTGCCTTTCCTAGTCTCTGCTCCACATCTTACTTGTCTCTTTAGAAATGCAGGAACGTTTCTTAGTGTGTAGACAAGAGCTGCCTGTCATTGCTCTGTGCCCTTTCCCAGGCTACCTGGAGAGAACAGAGATATCAAGAAACAGTGAGGGGCTTCCCTGGTGGTGCAGTGGTTAAGAATCCACCTGCCAATGCAGGGCACACAGGTTTGGGCCCTGGTCCGGGAAGATCCCACATGCCACGGAGCAGCTAAGCCCATGTGCCATAACTACTGAGCCTGCGCTCTAGAGCCCGTGAGCCACAACTACTGAGTCCATGTGCCACAACTACTGAGCCTGTGTGCCACAAGTACGGAGCCTGCATGCCACAACTACTGAAGCCCACACGCCTAGAGCCCGTGCTCCTCAACAAGAGAAGCCACCACGATGAGAAGCCCGCGCACCGCAACGAAGAGTAGCCCCTGCTCACCACAGCTAGAGAAAGCCCGCACGAAGCAACAAAGACCCAGCGCAGCTAAAAATAATTTAAAAAAAGAAAGAAACTAAGAGGACAAAAAATAAGAACAGTGAGGACAAGAGGAAGCAGTAACTTTTTCAGAATAAAAAGGAGAAGGTACAAGTTGGTCAGAAAGGAGAAACAGCAAAGGGGAGGAAGAAGGCAAGAGGCTGGGGTTTCCTTTTGAATGGACCCAGGAGGCTGTGGCTGCTGTAGTCTCTGTTCCTCCCAGGTGTCTACACTTACCTCGCCTTCCTGGTGCCACCACCCAGGCGCCTCAGCAGAGTAACTCCTATTCTTTCCTCAGGAATCAGCTCAGGACGTGGCCTCCCCTGACCACAACAATGGGTTAGGGGTCCCTCCACAGTGTTCCCTTATGACCCTGTGCTACCTCAGCTCACTGCTTCACAGTTTCGTGCACTTTGTAGACAAGCCTATCTTCACTGAACCATGGACAACTTGGGGAGAAGAGTTATTATCACCTTCAATATTCAATAACTCTGTAATTCTAACACACCTAGTAGAATGAATCACTGGGAGATTTCTGTCAACATCACCAGTGTATGTACTCCTATCTTGGAAATACTGCTTAGCATAGATTATGGGATTAATTGCTGGAGAGCTAGTGTACCAGGCTCTGAGTAGAATAAAATATCAATACCAGTCTATGAACATTTATTTCTTGGAATAGGTCATTCATTCACTTATCCATAAACTAACTCATGTTTTCAATAAACATTTATTAAAAACCCCATAGTTTGGGATTCCTTGGTGGTCCAGGAGTTAGGACTCTGTGCTTTCACTGCCGAGGGCATGGGTTCAATCCCTGGTCGGGGAGCTAAGATCCCACAAGCCGCACAGTGCAGCCCAACAAAACAAAACCAAATCCCCAAAACCATAGTTTATCACTCATTCTGTCCATTCATTCATTTACTCAACACACATTTATTGAGTGTCTGTTAAGTGTTCAGAGTGTGGATGTATTGGTGAATGTAACAGGAATGTTTCTCCAATGGGAATCATACAGGATACTGGAGAAAAGAGACAATGCAAATGTAAAGGCATGGATGTAAAATTATGAATTGCATTAAGTGCTTTGGAGGAAACTAAAAAGGTGCAGTTATAGAGAATAAAAATGAAAGGGTGGTCAGAGGAGGTTTCTCAGAGGAAGTGACAATTAACCAAACATTGTGCCAGACACTGAACTCAGGAGGAACTGAAAGACTCTGGTGGGCGACATGCGTAGAAATCTACAGTGGGATACCTCCTGCCAGGACAGTTGCAGAAAATAGCAGTGGATGGAGAACAAAGAATGGATTACCAACTCTAATTGGGCCCACCAGGGAAGCTTTCCCAGAGGAAGTGATGTTTCCACTGACTCCTGGAGAATGAGAAGGCGTATTTGAAACCTTCCAGGCAAGGAAATCAACATTGGGTCTTAACGTCGCTCAACTCCTGCATTTCTGCCCTCCAGTTCATGATGTAAGAAGGATCTTTCTAAACCTCATGTCTGAATATATAAATCCCCAAATTAATAGCTCAAGTAGCTTCCCATCCTCTCTCCAGGAAATACAGACTAAACTCTATGGCATATTTCATAACATGATCTCAGCACTAACAACTGCCCCCTCCTTGCCTGTGACCTTTAGCAGTGGATTCTCAGCTGGGCTCCTCCACACATTGATGGGTATCCCAAGGTATTCCCTCTGCTTTGGGAAACTCCAGCTTCCAGAATTCTACTTTAAGGTCCAGATCAGCTGTCACCTGGGTGACACCTGCCCTCATCACTCCCCTACGCCACCTCACACCTGGAGAGAGCGAGTCCTTGCTTTTTGTCCTTCCACAGCATCTTGAACCTAGCTCTATTTTGGAAGTTATCTTGCTAGACTATGATTATCTTGTGGTCTGTCTTTCTTACTAGACTGTGTACTTCATGAAGACAAGAATATTGTCTTAGTAATCTTTGTACTCCCGGGCCTAGAAAGCACAGTGCTTATACTATAGGTGAACAGGCAATAGTTTCTTATTAAGTGCATGAATGGAGAGAAGGAAATGACTTACTGGGTAAATTCTCATGGTAACAGTTTAGTTTAAAGAATATAGGCTGGCACAAGGAAGAGAAGGAAATTAAGGAAAACAAAAGAGACTATACTTAACCCTATGAGGAATGTACGAGAAAGTAGGAAACATTGGTTCCAAATTTCCAATTTTCTGAATTCATTAAGTCATTGAGGTGAAACAGAATTAAGTATTAGCCATGTATATCCATGGATAAATCTGGGAACTAGCTGTAGCAGCCACATCTAATGGTTATATAGTGAGAGCCAACTGGGTAATTTTGAATTTTCTAGTAGCCACATTAAAAAGGTAAAAACAAACAGATGGAATTCATTTTAATTATATATTTTACTGAACCTAATATATTCAAAATATTATCATTTCCACATATCATCAATATAAAATGTTGAGATATTTTAATTTTTGTTTTTGTTTTTTTGCAGTGAGTCATCAAAATCTGGTGTGTATTTTATATTGGGTTGGCCTAAAAGTTCCTTCGTGTTTTTCCTTAACACTTTGCGGAAAAACCTGAACGAACTTTTGGCCAGGCCAATACAGCACATCTCACTTTGGACCAGCCACATTTCCAGTGAACAGTGTAGCTAGTGACTCCCACATCAGAAAGCTCAGAGCTAGAGCATTTGGGTATTTCTGAAAAGATAAACTGTTTTTTTCTTTTAAGTTATTATTTGCCTCCTTACTTCCGTTGCATAGGCAGGAAAATGAATGTATACTTAAGTAGAGGGTTTAATGATAATTTTACACAGTTTCACCAAGTTGGTTTGTATATGCAATTCAATGTCTTTGGAACTTGTTTTGCCAGGAGGTGGGGTTGGGAAAAGCAGGAAGAAAATGGAAAGAAGGAATTAAAACTCCTTTTCACAGACATTTCTGAAAAAAGTATACATTTATAAACCCTTTCCCAAAAGTTACCAAGAACTTTAAGAATGTTCATACCTACTGTTTGACATAAGAATCTTACTTCCAGGAATCAGTCATCAGGAAACATTTGGAAATGCATTCTGAGATTTAGGCATCAAGATGTTCATTACCATTTTGGTACACAAATTAGTAACTGGAAATATCTTAAAGTCCAGAATTACTGGACAGGCAAACTATGGTGTCTATTTATAATGAAATATTGTGTTGCCACTAAAATGTATGCATGGGAAAACTTTTGATGATGTGGGAAATTGATAGAATGTTAAGCAAAAAGCATAGGAAACAAAATTGTATATTCAATATTAAACAAACTATGAAAGGTGCAATGATAGACTGGAAGGAGATATGATAAAGTGTAGCAGTATCTCAATAGCAGAATCATTTTTTCCTTCCGTTTTGATGAGTTTTACAATTTTTCCCACAAGGAGTGTACACTAGGTCTATAAGCAAGCAAACAGAAACATAGAAAATATTTAACCTTGTTCACTTTCTCACAAGCGCTATAACTCTAGCTAGGAACCCTTCCCTATACCTTCTCTTTCCTCCACACACATATGATCTCCCTCTCTGGCTTTGGGTGAGAATGGCGAGAGAAATGGCTAAAGAGAGGGGCATCTGAAGGCAGCTAAGTGATGGGGTAGCTTACTGGAAGAGAAGCTGGGAGAATAGCCTTCTTGTGTTGGATTTCTAAGCTGACTGGGAAAATCTCATCATCCCCCTGGATTCCGGTTCCTCATCTATAAAAGGTGATGAAAATTGTTGCAATGAATTTCCCTTAGCCACTTCTAATTCTCTATGATGAGCCCTCTGACAAAAAAACCCTTAAGCTTAGCACTTTTTCTCTCCTCCCTACAACACATCTTTTCAGTTCTGGTTTCTCTCATTCTATGTGTTTATTTTACAAATGGTAACCAGCTGTAAGACTGACCCCCCTCCCCCACAAATATCTAAGTCTTTCTACTACGAAATCCCCATAGTGCCCCAAATGTCATACCCTTAAGTTCAGGAAGCTTCTCTTATTTAACATATTTTTGGAACACCACCTGTCTCCGAGGTCAGTAGCAGGAAAGAGAATCTTGGATCCATTTTAGAAACTGTTTCAAGTAACAACATTACTTTGAAAAATGAACAGCCCTGTTTTGGAGATGCTAAGTTCAAAATCAGAAAATTGGGCTTCCCTGGTGGTTGAGAGTCCGCCTGCCAATGCAGGGGATACGGGTTCGTGCCCCGGTCCGGGAGGATCCCACATGCCGCGGAGCGGCTGGGCCCGTGAGCCGTGGCCGCTGAGCCTGCGCGTCCAGAGCCTGTGCTCCGCGGCGGGAGAGACCACAACAGTGAGAGGCCCGCGTACCACACAAAAAAAAAAAAAAATCAGAAAATCTTTCCCAGTATCTCCTCTCCAAGAGTCCCTTTTTGGTACCAGTATGGAAGGTAACAATGTTGATGAATAGTGCCCTGTAGATACCCTAGTGATCTCTACAGTATGACCCATCTGCCTCTCCAGAGGATTATACAAAAGCAATATCTGCAAAAATAGCTCCAGAATGGGACTTTGTCTCATTCTTATTAGGCATCATTCTGTAATGCCTCTCTTAAGAGATAGATTTTACCTTTACATTATAGGCTTAATGTCTACATTTTCTCTATGCAAATTAAATCCAAACACATGATTTGACAAACTAGTCTCTGAAATCCTCAGAGCCTTATGATAGCTCTGTTACCTAAAATGGTACGTGGTATGTGGTAGGCTTTTCATATATGTTTATTGACCAGAACTGTTCTTAGATTGATAAATCTCAACAAATGATTGAACTTCTGGTCTTTCCTAGAAATTGTGGGATGTAAGATTATCAAACCTCTGTGCCACCATAGTATTATCAGCTTCCGGAGCTTTTGCTCAGTGGACTTTCATTAAATTATTTACTCACTTATATTCATTCTTTCACCACATATTTTGGAGGTATTATACCAGTTACTACTTTTTGACACCCATCAGTTAGCTGTAGACTACAGAAAAAATTTTGGGCTTAGAACATTTGGGATTCAAAGTCAAGTTCTGCTTCTTACCAGTTGCATGAACTTGAGCTATTTAATCTCTCTCACACTCAGTTCACTTTTTTCTAAAATGGGGATAACACCTGTGTCACAGGCTTACTATGAGTATCCCATGAAATCATTTGTGTAAATCACTAATTGAGTTTCTGGGATGGACTTGAAATTATTTTTTAAAAGTATCTATATTTAAAGTATGTGGAGACTGTAAAACAATTTTCACAAATGTTACCTCTTGCAATGCTTGCATCTCCCTGGAGAGAAGATGCATTATTTTTAGGTTTTGCATCTGGGGAATTGCATGAATGGTCTGGGGGAAGAAATTTGGGGGCATGGGGACCAACAGAACACTGGTGTCATGAAACACACTCTTGACCCAATGATGATGTGAATGGCTATTAGTGAGGAGTGCCTGGGGTAACAGGTGCCGAGGCCTTTTGCAAAGTGAAATTTCAGAAACAGCAATGCTCTAAATATGGCCTGGTGAAGCAGGGAGTTGACATTTGAACATTTACTTTGCACTATAGCCTTCATTATCACCACCATAGTCCTCCACCACTAGACACATTTACAAATGAGGAAACCTAGGCTCAGAGATGTCTATTTGTACAAGATTTCCCCAGCTCCCAAGTAGCAAAGGTGGGCTTTAAATTCAGGTGTGTGTGTGGCTGAGAAATTCAGCTCAAGCAGCAAATCTGAAATTGCTAGTCACAGATGTTTTAAATAACGCAGATAACATCTACTGAGCACTTAGTATCTGCCAGGAAATTTCTAAGACTTCTACATGTTAACTCATTTAATTCTCATCAAACTCCATGAAATATATAATATTATATTTTTCATGTTATAGATAAGGCAAGTAAAATGAAAGTTACTAACATACTTGCCCAACATCACATGACTAGGAAATAATGGTGATGAGATTCAGTACAGGCAATCTGATTCTGGGATCCTCTGACATAACCATAATAGAGTCTTTTTAGAGGTCAAGCTTCAAACACGGGTTAAGGTTTATGACCTTCATAACTTGTAAGTAAATACTAACTTAAAGAATCTGTAATTTGAAATGTAATGGTTTTCTACAGTTTTTCATATTTGATTAGAAGTAAGAATAGGAAAATTTGCAGTTTCAGACAATAGCTAAAACTAGACAACTATAAAACTATGGCTTTGATTGAGTACCCATGTTCTGATCAGGCTTTGTCATCTGATTTTTATATTTTTTGAGGGAAAAACAGTCATAGTTTCTGGCTGCAGCCTGTTTGGCTGTGCATTTGGAAGGTGTAAAATATATTCATTTATCTCCATCTGATGATGGTCTTGGTCAGCAAGCTGTGGGAAATTCATATTATTGATATTATTCTCTAATTTCACTTGTCTATGTCACTGTCTCACTTCTTAAAATTCCCCTTTTTATTTTTCTTTCCATTTTGATTTGCTATCCTTGGTGAAAAGTGACTTTAGAGAGAAAAAAACATAGGTTTGTGAATTTTTGAATGGGTGAGTGAACAAGGTTGCTATGTTCAGCTGTATAGGTTGAGTACTGCACAACTATAGGAGACACCATTTGCATGGTCTGTGATGTGAGTAACATCCCCTGGGGTTGTGCGATGTGTGTTCATATACCTGAATGAATATTGATGTGTGTGTGGTTAAGATGGCATTCATGTATGAACATGTCTGTGTATGAACATGTGACTAATGTATCTAAGAACTCCTGTTGTATATGTGTGAATTTGTATGTGTATTTGCATCTGTGTCCGAGTATAAGTTTTGATGGTGGAGTGGGAGATATGAGTTAGGAAGGAGTGAATATCTTAGTTTCCATAAGACGTATGAGTTTACAGCAAGAGGAGTCACACGTTTCTTTTTGAAGTAACATTTAAGCATGATATATGGTAGGCTGTATTGACAAAGTGCCAAATAAAAGCACTTGATGATTATTCAAAGTTCCTCCAATTTCTTTTCCAAGGAATGCACCTCTGTTTAGCCTGAATAGTATGATTTAATTTTCTTCAGTGTGGGAGAATACTTAATGGGAGTTTCAGTTCTGAGCTTTACTCCTAGCTTTATAAACTTTTTTCTTAGACATACCTGTTCTTCCTCACCTGTAAGAAAAAAAAAAAAAACCCAAAACAAACCCAAGCATATGTGTGTGTGTGCATGTGTGTGCATGCATATGTGTATGCATATATAATTTTCTTGTATCTCAGAGAACTCTATAAAATCAAATCATAAGATTTGATGCAAAGGTATTATTAATTACAAGTCATACAGATATACCAAATTTCTGCTTTTCTTCTGTATTATTAATTCAGTTCACTCATTCTTCAGTAAACATTTATTGAACAGGTACATTCTTCCAGGTACTGTGGTAGATGTTTAGAATACTTATACTCTCCTCAGAGTACTTATAGACTGTAAGAGGAGACCCATGCATAAACATACATTAAAACACATGGTAAGACAAATTTGTGACTTTAACACACTCACATTCTAATTGGGAGAAGAGGCTAATAAAGAAAGCATAGGAATCCTGATGGGAAAAGTACTGCTTTTGACATGTTTGTGGGGAACAACTAATGCCACTTGGGTTTGTGGGGCCTGAAGTCTTTGTGGAAGATACCTTTTTGATTTATTGTGTTTTGTTTTATTGAGGTATAATTTACAACTAATGAAATTACCCATTGTAAGTGTATAATTCAATGCTGTTTTGCAAATTTCTTGAGTAGTACAGCCATGACCACAATCCAGTTTTAGAATATTTCCATTTCCCTGATGCCTTGGTGGTGGTAGGCGATCTCCACTCCAAACCCAAGTCATCTGCTTTCTGTCTCTACAGAATTACATTTTATGAGCATCTCATATAAATGGAATCACACAATACATAGTCTTTTTGTGTAAGTCTAGGTTCTTTCATTTAGCATAATGTTTTTGATGTACATCTGTGCTGTAGAATACAACAGTAGTTTGTTACTTTTATTGCTGAATAATATTCCACTGTATGATTTTACCACATTTTGTTTATTCATTCACCAGTTGATGGACATTTAGATTCTTTCATTTTGGGGCTATTATGGATAATACTGCTATGCACATTTGGGTACAAGTCTTTGGGAGGACATAGGCTTTTAACTTCTGTTGGGTAGTTACCTAAGAGTAGAAGGAATAGAATTGCTGGATCATTTAGTAATTTTTAAACAGCTAAGTGGAGCTATAATTCATATATCCTAAAATTTACCCTTTTCAAGTATACAATTAAATGCATTTTAAAGTTAGCTTTTTAAAAAACTGCCCATTTGTTTTCCAAAGAGGCTGTCCCATGTTACATTCTTAGCAGGAATGTATGAGAGCTTCAATTTCTCCACTTCCTGTCAACACTTAGTATTGTCAGTGTTTTGATTATAGCCATTCTTTTGTGGATATGCAGAAGTATTTTTATGGTGGTTTTAATTTGTATTTCTTATTGAAGAATGATGTTTAGTATCTTTCCATGTGCTCACGCCCATTTGTATGACATCTTTAGTAAAGTACCTATTTATATATTTTACCTTTTAAAAAATTTGCAATGTTTGTCTGATTATTTTTGAGTGGTAAGGGTTTTCTGTATATTGTGGATAAACATAATTTATCAGATATATTATTTGCAAATATATATGTATAACTTAGTTACACTTTTAAAAATCCTGTTTGGTATTATCTGGTAAATTTGAATATATTCATATATCTCATGTCATCTAGCAGTCCTACCCCTAGTTATATATGCAACAGATATGTGTGCACATATGGACCAAAAGATAGGGAAATATGTTTGTGACTGAACTATTTGTGTTAGATCCAAAATGGGAACAGTGCAAGTGTCCATCAGTAGGGTAGATGAATGCATTTTGCTATGTTCATAAAATTGAACTCCACAGAGATGGAATGTACTCATAATGGCTAAAGCAATAAGTGGATAAATCTCACAAAAGACTGCTGAATACAAAAGGCTAGAAGATATAAACTATATAGTTCAATTTATATAAATTTCAAAAGTGATATATGGTGTTAGAAATCATATGATTTTTACATAGCAGGGAGGAGAGTGAATAGTGATTCAAAGTAGGTGAGAAAGGGGCTTCTGGATTGCTGGCAGTAACCTACTTTTTGACCAAATGGTGGTTATATAAATGTGTCAATTTGTGAAAATTTATTGTATTTTATGCTTGTGATTTGTGAACTTTTTCTCTATAGGTTATTCTTCTAAAAAACATAAAAGATTTTAGGGAAAAAAAGGAACATGTGCTCTCAGACTAGATTGGGTACAAATCTTAGCTCTATTACTCTCTAGTTGTAGGACCTTGGCTTAGTTACATAACTATGTTCCAGTGTCCTCATTTGCAAAAGGAAAATTATAATAGTACCTGTTTCCTAAGTGGTTGTGAGAACTACATTACTGTAGTTGAAGCATTAAGAATGCTTATACCTAGTATGTGCTCAATGAATATTGACTACTGTTGTTATGCTCTGGATGTTTCCCTCTTTTCCCTCTTTTTTTTTTTTAAAGTATTGTCTACATTATATCTCACCTCGAGATCTCAGTTTTTCTCTAGGATTCCATCCCAGTACTCCACTCTTCTCACTCTGCATACCCGCTTGGATCATGTGTTTCCCCATGACCATTTACTGCTGGTTTCTCAGTCCTTAGACGTCTCCAAATACTCTGGCAACCCCAAATCAATCAACTGAATTCAATACTTTGCCTTGAAACCAACTTTTCCGTTTTTGTTCTCCATTCTTCTCCTCATCCATTGCCAATTCCATACAATAGCAATGGAACTGAAATCAAACATCTGGGGCCAAATCCTAGCTTAATTTATGCTAGCTGCGAGATATTGGGGAACTCAGTTAATCCTTACGCACTTCTGTTTCTTCTTATTTAATATAAGGAAGATAATACAACCTACCTAAGTTTGGCTGAAAGCACAAAATTTTTTCAGGCTTGATATTGAGTTGTGGTTTGGTACACAGTAGGCATGCAGTTAATGTTCACTATTGTTATTTTTGTTATTATGCTACTGTATATATTCATCTCTATTCCTATAATTAAATCACATTTATTTCTTTGACTATGTCCCTCTCCTAAAGAGGATATACCATATTGCCTCGAGGCAGGGGTTTGGACCATATGACCTCATTAGTTCTGTTTTAGACTTGGGAGTCTTGGTGTAGAGAAACATTTCCTTCTTTGCAAAGGAGGTCAGGGAAAGGGCAATACAGTGTTTTGCACTAATGAAATAACAGTTACAGTGGGAGATCAAGTCACTCAAGGAGATTGACTCTTATTTTTAGCTCAGCTCAAAGAACTGTAGCCTATTTTAGGCAGTCCTGGGACTTTCCACAGCAATCTCAGAGATGGATGGGTGTTCTGGCTGCAAATACGTGCAGATATTCCAAGTGAAAGAAAGCCATGGGTTCTAGAGAGATGATACTTATCACCAGACAATGAGAGGTATATTTTGACTAAAAATAATTTGGCTTTTTTGGGGAGCCTTTGGACACAAGAAGTTCTATGATACAATAAATAGAAAAATATATTTGATGATCAGACCTGAGTCCCATTTTCCCCCCACCAGTTATTAGCTGATTAGCATTAAGTACAACAGTTAATCTCTGGGAGCCTTGTTTTCCTAGTTTGTGAAATGGGAATAATGAGTCGCATCACAAAGTGTTACTGTGAAAATTATATGATAAGGAAGGTAAGATGCCTGTCAGGTAACAGGTGCTCAGGACATGTGAGGTCCTTTCCTCCCAATGATTAGTGGATTCTGATGTGGCTACAGGGATTTTCATTGGCTGCATTACTGCAGCATTACCTTGGGCACACTGTTTATCAGGAAGAAACTTGAAAGTAAACCTAGTCCATTCTCTAGACAGGGCAATTAAAAGTGTCCTAGGCTAGCAGCTCAGGGCCATGAATCTCTTTCTTCTTGCATCTATTCCTGCTCTGATTAAGCCTTCACCATTTGTTCCAGTCCTTGTAAAAGGGTCCCTACCCCTCTACATCTGAATCCTGTTCATTTGAAAGACCATGGGCAGCATATTGCAAAGGGCAGAGTGCTAAGTGGCCTCAGATTCAGAATTTTGAATACTGAGTCCTGTTTGTCACTAAGTCTAAATTTATACTTTGGGACAGATTCTCTGCTTCTGGGCATCATTTGGGTTGAATTTTGCTCATTAACCCAAATTTGTTTACTTGTATTTCATTCAATAAATTCTTCTGCCCTAAGCTACCCTACAGTAATCTGTGATAGTTGTTTAACTATAACATTTTTCTAAAGATGAAATGAATAGAAAATTTAAAAAAACACATAAAATTTGAAACCAGATATCTGGTTTTGAATATCTATAGTTTTAAGCACTATGTTTATAATGAACATACATGAGTCAAATGATTAACTGGAAACACTGTGACATATTTGGTAGACAGCATCATAAATGAAGGTGTCTTTACATTCCCACCAACCGTGTAGGAGGGTTCCCTTTTCTCCACACCCTCTCCAGCATTTATTGTTTGTAGATTTTTTGATGATGGCCATTCTGACCGGTGTGAGGTGATACCTCACTGTGGTTTTGATTTGCATTTCTCTAAAGATTAGTGATGTTGAGCATCTTTTCATGTGTTTGTTGGCAATCTGTATATCTTCTTTGGAGAAATGTCTATTGTAGCCACTATGGAGAATGGTATGTAGGTTCATTAAAAAACTAAAACTAGAACTACCATATGACCCAGCAATCCCACTACTGGGCATATACCCTGAGAAAACCACAATTCAAAAAGATACATGAGGGCTTCCCTGGTGGCGCAGTGGTTGAGAGTCCGCCTGCCGATGCAGGGGACATGGGTTCGTGCCCCGGTCTGGGAAGATCCCACATGCCGCGGAGCAGCTGGGCCCGTGAGCCATGGCCGCTGAGCCTGCGCGTCCGGAGCCTGTGCTCCACAATGGGAGAGGCCACAACAGTGAGAGGCCCACGTACCGCAAAAAAAAAAAAAAAAAAAAAAAAGATACATGTACTGCAATGTTCATTGCAGCTCTATTTACAATAACCAGGACATGGAAGCAACCTAAATGTCCATTGACAGATGAATGGATAAAGAAGATGTGGCACATATATACAATGGAATATTACTCAGCCATAAAAAGAAACGAAATTGAGTTATTTGTAGTGAGGTGGATGGACCTAGAATCTGTCATAGAGAGTGAAGTAAGTCAGAAAGAGAAAAACAAATGCCGTATGCTAACGAACATATATGGAATCTAAAAAAATGGTACTGAGAACCTAGTGGCAGGGCAGGAATAAAGATGCAGACATAGAGAACGGACTTGAGGACATGGGGCGGGGGTGTGGGAAGGGGAAGCTGGGACGAAGTGAGAGAGTAGCACTGACATATATACTCTACCAAATGTAAAATGGATGGCTAGTGGGAAGCTGCTGCATAGCACAGGGAGATCAGCTCGGTGCTTTGTGACCACCTAGAGGGGTGTGATGGAGAGGGTGGGAGGGAGGCTCAAGAGGGAGGGGATTTGCAGATATATGTATATGTATATCTGATTCACTTCGTTGTACAGCAGAAACTAACACAACATTGTAAAGCAATTATACTCCAATAAAGATATTAAAAAAATCAAGGTCTCTTACAAATTAATGAAAGGAAGGTTTTCAATGAACAGTATAATAATAGATGAGACATGAACTGGTAATTACAAAAAGAAAATAAAACTAGCAAATGAACCAAGAAAACTTGGGAAGACTCACTAGTAGTCAAAGAAATTTAAGTGAACAGGGCCATAACACACATCAATGATTTTTGATCTGGGGACCACATAGACATAGAGTTATGAGATGGTAGCTTGACAGTCTTTGGGGCAGTAGAGGTAGAGTTTGAGGTAGAGGAAGAATGGTAGCTTGACACAGGTTCTCTCATATCATCTAAGCTCTCTTTCTTACTATAATGTACTACCTTGTGTTTGGCCTCAGACAAATGATAGGAGCAATTTCTTACCAGAAATATGTATAGGTCAAGATAGATATGAAGAATTTAATTGTACCTTCTTTTCTCTTGTGTTACCTGGTACATGGCAGATGTCTGGGTAAAGAGCCAATTAGTAAAATGTCATGTAAATCTCAGGTTAGTAAGATATTAACTCCTCCCATGAAATGGACCAGCATAAAATAAAATGAGCTCAGTGACAGAAAGAGAAATGGTTGGATAAATAGAGAAGAAACATTTACTGAACCTATGCTGTAAGTGCGGGGACTCTGGTAAGAATCTTACACGTTACCTTGTCCTTAGGCATAGTTATCCTTATTTAAAAATGAGGCCCTGAGAGATGAAATCACTTGCTCAAGGTCTCAGAGTAAGGAAGAGAAGAGCTGGGATGTCTAATACCTGCATATGGTAAGCCCACCAACCCACTACCAGAAAGAAGAGCAGAGTAGAAACCCACGTTTTACACTCAGCTTTAAATTATTTTTCAAGCCCTCTGTTCTTCAGGGTTTAAAAAAGTAATCCTGAGATTGTTTAAGGAAAAAAAGTATGTTTAAATATGTACTTTTGGAATATAACTAATGGCTTTTAAAAATCACCTGGCAAAGAGTCAGCTTTGAGCAGCAGAAAGAGTCATCTCTTGCTCTCAGTAATATTTCTGCAAAGCAGAGAATGTTTGCTGAGTATAAAAAATGTTCTGATTTGAAGCTAGAATCTGCAGATTTTTTTTCTTTCTAAGAGTGGCAAAGATTCCGTGTGATAAGTAAATGTGCACTTGAAAAATTTGAATTTTAAAATAGAACATTTTAAACTTTCATCCTGACATCTTGGAAAACATAGTTCACAGTTTTAAGAATGTTCTCCATTTATTACAGCGTATGTTAGGTTACACTGCCCATATTGAGCTGTGTTCTGATAGAGAATTTTATGTTGAAGAGGATTCTTCATTACTATGATAAAAAAAAAACTATTTGCAAGAATCTCAGTGAATAGCATAGTCATTGGGACCTTAATGGCAAAGAGGAGGACAGAGCTGAGGAATGTCACTAATTCCTTAGTGAAGGAAGATTTGAGTCAGGCAGACCCTTATATAGTATATTTTTTCCTGGGTCTCTGCCCAGCCAATAAACCATACATTATTTTCTAACAAATGCCATCTTCCAACAGGTGTGGAAGATTCTTTGACCTAAGATTCTTTGACCACCAGAATTTTACTACGTGACCCTATTTTCCCAGCACTGCCCTTCCATATGGGTACAGAACCAAGAGTGGGCACATGATCCCTCCAAAGGTCAAACATATTCTCCCAATTCAGGATTTAAAATTGGAATTCAGAGATGTTAGTCAGATTCTGCTAGTCACATATGAAGAAGCATGTGAACTTTGGAGGTAGAGGATGACCATCTTTTGTCAGACACCCAGAAAAGGAGAGAAAACCAGTTTGTAGAAAAAAAATAAAGGAAATGTAAACAAAACATGGGCTGGAGCCTGATGTCATAGAGGGAGGGACTGAGGGATGTTGGGACTTGATTTTTCTGACAGATCTCAGTTTCTAGGTTTTAATCTTTTCTGACTGTGTTTCCTTTCTTTGGGTTCCATGGAATATCCCTATCTCCTTTTCATAGATTCCACCTTTCCTAGTTTTTCTGCTTAAGCTCATTTATGCAGTTATTTGCTTGTTGTTTTTTGTTTCACTTGCTACCAAAAGAGCCTTAAAACCCAGGCTGTCAACCACATGGAAGCCAGCAGAGGCTGTTGTTCCAGGGATGGCCACGTGTTGTACAGTTCTAGAAAGCCAATCAACCAGGAAGTTCAGTCTCTAGCTTCAAGGCAGCACAACTGAATGCTGTAAACCCTGGGCAGAGCTGAGACAAAGATTCAGGGAGAGCAAATCAAGCTAGAGCCCAAAGGGAAGAATGCCAGGGAATTTCTAAAGTGGCTTATTTCCCAGGGTTACGTGAAGTCAGTGAGTTTAAATCTCAGCTCTGCAGCTTTCTGGGTGGGTGACCTTGGGTAAGTTAAACTTTGCCTCAGTTCCTTTGATGTGTACATTGGAAATGGTAAAGATAGTTCCTACTTCATAGGGTTCTTTTGTTGATTAAATGAGTTAGTATAGGTAAAGCACTTAGAATAGCTCCTGGAAATTGGTAAGTGCTGTTAAGTCTTTGCTAGTGTCTGTTGTTATTAGTGTTTGTGTAACTGTATCGTTGACCTTCACTGTCACACAGACATTGTGATGCTTGTTTTATAAATAACCATAGCGTTCTATACTGTAATCTACAGAGCACACTGTATGTGGCATAAATTTCCCTTGAGCTAAGGATTTACGGCATTAAGAAATAAACCAAAAAGCATTTATTAAGCTCTTATTTTATGCCAGGCACTGTGCATACACCGTTTAGTTTAGCAACACTCACAAGCCTATGCTGCATTTCTTCTCATCCATACTCCAGGTGAGGAGGGGAAAGGTTGAATAGCTTAGTCAGGATCTCAAGGGTGAGATACGGCAGAGTCCACTCAGGTCTAAACCCAAGGCGAACTGACTTCAACTTGGCACGTCTAATGCCTAGATCTCAATGAACAGTCCTACGTAAAGTCATATAACACAACTTGCTACGGATACTTTACTTCCTCAAAGTCAAAGGCAATTTTTCCTGCAGGGATTCCTCTAAGTAAGCCGCATTCTGCAGCTGGCTTCTCTTTTCTCTCTACCTGGGGATGAGCCAAAAAATACGGAACAAAATGATTGTAAAGTACTGAGGAAATGTGGCTAAGCATGAAAGGGGGTTGTAGCAACATGAGAGGATCCAGGAGGGCTGGGTGATGCTCAACATGGAAGGCAGACTTGGGAGCATCGAAGAGTTTCACAAACTCTTGCTATAACTGAAGAGCTTTTTATAATTGCTAGAAAGGCTTATCTGATTAAGAGAGGAGCTGTGGGAGTTGGGAAGACATGTAACACCATCTTTCATCTTCTCCAGGACTGAACACTGTGCAGGACCACAATTCATAATGCAGAACATAAATTCATTCATAATGGAAAGCAAATTTTGGTTGCTACAGCACCATTTTTATAATTTTACAGACTTGGATCAATTGATCCTAGAACATTTTCATCAGTAATATAATACCCTGTGTGTTACAACTTAACCATATATACTTAAAGAAGATTTGAGGAGTCTACCCTTTGGATCCCCTTTGCATCTCCTTTTGTGGGAAAAATGGTATTCAATCCCCAGTGGAGTTCCAGTGGCTCAGCTGGTCAACCAAGTGAAGTCGTGAGATCAAGGGATAGCTTTGGGAATTCTTCATGTTCCTCACTACTACTCTTCACATGTTGCCCAGAAAAGCATATACTCAAAGGGAGAACAGTAGGTTTTCTATGAAAGTGCAGCTTCTAATCAATTTTCCACTCAGGTGGTATGAACCGGCTCTCAGAAAACAAAAGAGTAACCCTGCTTTGTAGTGTTTGTTGATCTTTGTCATGTGAATACTCCCATTATGGTGATTTCAAGGATAGCTGTATTTAACAGTTGGCTAGCAAAGTCTCTGACTAACAAAATTCCCAATACAAGCTGGCTCCAGTGCACCCCGGCCCTCCTAAGCCACACCTAGGTAGAAGATCTGGAGCTAATATCATGAAAGAGGAATGTGGAACTTTCTCTCCTCTACGATATTTGGACAATTATGGGATGTAGCCACAGAATGGGTATTCCCCAGGCCAGCAAGATTTGTTTCTACTCTCTCCTCCAGCTTTATTGAAATATAATTGACAGATAAAATTGTAATTTATTTAGAGTACACAGCATTGATATATGTATACCTTGTGAAAGGATTCCTCCATCGAGTTAATTAACATATCCCTAACAGCCCATATTTACCTTTTGTGTATGTGTGTGAGAACACTTAAGTTCTACTTTCTTAGCAAATTTCAGTTATACAGTAAAGTGTAATTAACTATAGTCGCCATGTTATACATTAGGTCTTCAGACCTTATTCATCTTATAAGTAAAAGTTTGAATCCTTTTACAAACCCCTCTCCGTTTCTCCCACCCCTGTAGTATGGCTTATTTCATTCAGCATAATGCCCTCCAGGTTCATCCATGTTATTGCAAATGGCAAGACTTCCTTTTCTGTTAAGGCTGAATAATGTTCCATTGTATATATATATACACAACACATTTTCTTCACTGATTCATCCATTGATGTGCACTTAGGTTGTTTCCACACCTTGGCTGTTGTGAATAATACTGCAATAAACAAGGGAATGTATATATCTCTTGGAGATAGTGCTTTTATTTCCTTTGGATATGTACCCAGCAGTGAGATTGCTGGATCATGTAGTAGTTCTATTTTTAATTTCTTGAGGATCTTCCATACTGTTTTTCATAGTGGCTGTACCGGTTAACAATCCTGCCAACTGTGTACAAGTGTTCCCTTTTCTCTATATCCTCATCAGCATTTTTATCTATTTTCTTTTTGATAATAGACCAGCTTATAGATGTGACGTGATATGTCATTGTGGTTTTGATTTGCATTTCTCTCATGATTAGCCATTTTGATCAGCTTTTCATGTACCTGTTAGCCATTTGTATGTCTTTTTTGGAAAAATGTCTATTAAGATCCTTTGCCAATTTTTAAAATTGAGTTATTTGGGATTTTTTGCTTTTGAGTTATATGAGTACCTTGTATATTTTAGATATTAACCTCTATTGGATATGTGGCTTGGAAGTACATCCTCTCGTTCCATAGGCTGCCTTTTCATTTTATTGATGGTTTTCTTTGCTCTGCAGAAGCTTTTTAGTTTGATGTACTCCCACTTGTTTATTTTTGCTTTTGTTGCCTTTGCTTTTGGTGTCAAATGCAAAAAGAAATTACCAATACCAATGTGGAGGAACTTTTTCCTCATGTTTTCTTTAGGAGTTCGTATGGCTTCAGGAGTTTTATGGTTTACAGCTTTAATCCATTTTGAGTTAATTTTTGTGAATGGTGTAAGACAGGGCTTCAGTTTCATTCTTTTGAGCGTGGAGGTACAGTTTCTCCAGCACCATTTATTGAAGAGACTTATCTTTTCCCCATTGTATACTCGTCACACCTTTGTTGAAAATTAATCGACCATATACGCATGGGTTTATTTCTTTTTGAACTTTCTCTAGAAGAAGAAAGGAAAATTAAAATTGTGGCGTAAACAAATTCGTCAATTTGTGGCTTCTTTCCCTTTTTCCCTTTCTCTGAGTGGGTCAGAAGTACTGATCACACTTTGAGAGGAAAAATTTTATTTTTACATTCAACAAATATTTGTTGAGTTCTTATGTGTGTCAGACATGGGGCTTGGTACTGGATATGGAGTTGTTTGCCAGGAGGTAGGGAAATGGATGCACTCAGTGTCCTCCTGTATCTTAGTCTCTAAATGCTAATGACTCCTGAACCATGACCACCAGACCCTATCCTGGAAATCTATCCCCCTTTCTGATCTCTAGTTTCAGTATTGCGTCTTCACCGTTAGCCTCCTTCTTGCCAATCTTTCTTGCTCCTTATTTAACAGTATTTATTGAGCAACTACTGTGAGTTAGGCACTCTTCAAGGTTCTTGAAATGCATCAATGGAAAAAAAAATAGAATAAGATTACATATATTCTACTGGCAATAGATTCCACCAGCTCATCATTAAATACTTAGTTTTCTCAAAATCCCATGCTATATATAGTTCCTTGCTTTTCCTCTATAAACCCTTCCAGTCCCTTCTCTGTCTGATAAACACCTAATAATCCTTCGAGACTCAATTAAGTATCTTTTCCTCTGTGAAGTCACTGGTAACTCCTTTCCTTCCAACAAGCTAAAGCCTCTTTTCTTTCTACTCTCATAGTATCATCACCTGTTTTCCACTTAAACTGTGAACTCCACGTGGAAAGACATGGTTGTTGTTATACATATTGACATACTTTAGACAGTAATTTAGTTGTTAACTAGCATAAGGGACAGAGTGTCTAATACTCCAAGTACCCAGTTAAGGCAATTTGTACTACAAATGATTTAAGAATATACTGCTTGAAAACATTCTTCCTTATGTCTAGCTACATTTTAGGAGTGCTTCAAAAGAATATTAATCACACTTAGATTCAGAGAGTATCTGATAAATGTGGGAATGTTGGCTGAATCCAACATCCTTCATTGTACATCTATAAGAAACCCTAACAGATTTGCATTTGTTGAACTTGAAACAAAAGAACAAGCTCCCGAAGATATAGAGGTAGGTGGTAATCTTCAAATCTCTGTGGAATGCATTCATTTAGTAACCATTTGTCCCCATCCCTCCTGTACTAGATTACACAGCGTCTTTTTCGTATTCAGAATGTTCAGGACACTGTGTTATTCATCTCTGCAGTACCAGCACCTACTGTGATGCTGGCACTCAATCAGTGTTTGATGAATAAATGATACATTAGTTCAATAACAGTTTCAATAGGCATTTATTAAACCCACCAGCTATTCTAACAAAATGACCAAATTACCAAATGTCTTATTATCGAGGCACTACCACAGGCATTACAAACTGCTGTTGCAGACTCTAGTCAATTATTGAAGCAAATTGCAGATGCCAGAGAAAATGAGCTGCCATGTAAGAAATATGCTTACTATGTGAAATATGAAGTGAGAGGATATGTTTCATTTTATGTTTAAGGAAACCTTGACTATGATGAGGAGACATAATTTTTGTTGGACAAAAATCTTTCAATATAAAAACAAAAAGTTGATAGTCCAATAAAATATTTTTAAAAAAACAGCTTGGTTTTGTATCAAATGGCAAACCTAACACTGTAAAATACAGTTTCCACTACCAAGTCAATGCATTCCAGCAAATATTTACTGAGCACTCACATATCAGCTCATGTGATATAAAGATTAATGAAACAGTCCCTTCCCTCCAAAGAGAGTTTTAGAATAATGCAGTTACCCCTGGGGTTAGGTGTGTTTAATTAAGAGACATCGGAATAAGCAATAGATCTAGTTTTTAATTTTTAAAGCATGTGTAACCTTAGCCATGTTGTTTATGCTACGCACCCAGAATACCTCTCCTGACTGCTTATCTTGCGCCAGACACCAGATTGGGCTTAACCTGAGAATCTAGGCAATGCCTGGAGCATAGTAGGTACTCAATAAATATTTGCTGAAGGTGTGAATGAGTGAAGGAAGGTAGAACATCAAACAGTTCACTGTTCCTCCTTATTCACAGTCAGGATTTGGTGGAAGCAGCATGATGAGAGAGCAATGCAGAAAGCATTATCCTGCTTGAATGAAAGTCAAGTAGACAAGGAATTTTGGCCTCAGCTGTGTTTCAAAAATACTAAGTTTTCCAGGAAGGTTGGCCATCTCAGGCAGAGGAAGCAAAGGCCTAAAACTGAGAGATGGTGGTGGTCTCTGAGATATGCAGATCCTTCAGTTTGGCTGGGCACTAGGGTGGGATACATGTGAAAGAGGGTGGGGCTGAACCAAGAGATGGGTGGGGCCAGTTGCAGAAAATGTGTGTCAACTTCAAGTGCCATTCATTCCTATACCTATGAGTAGCACAGCCACTCTGGAAAACACTTTAACAGTTTATTATAAAGTTAAGCCTATGCATACAGTATGGCCTCTTCCTAAGTACTGTATTTAACCCTGGATAATTAGAGACATTTGTTCACACAAAACTCTGTACATGAGTGTTTTTAGCAGCTGTATTTGTAATTGGCCAAAACTATAAACAACTCAAATGTTCTTCATGGGAGAATAGATAAACTGTGGTACCTCCATGGGATGAAATACTATTTGCCAAGAAAAGGTAATGAAATTTTGATTAACACAACCACTTGAATGGATCCCATAGGTGAGTGAAAGAAGTTTCCAAAAGTTACACAATGTATGATGCCATGTATATTGAGAAACACATCAGTTGGTTGCTAGGGGTCAGGTGTGGGGGAAGAAGATGACTATAAAAGGATAGCTTGGGGGAGTTATTGAGGGTGATGAAATAGTTCTCTATTGTGACTGTGGTGGTGATTGCACGAATCTATACATTGTGTTAAAATGTATAGACCTGGGGTGCCCATGAGCAGCTGGAGCAGATCTGGGCTGCTGCTGGGGCTTTTTGATCCACTTCCTGGGTGCCAGGGGGCTGCTGGGCTGGGGCAAAGGTGGGCAGCAGCCCTCAGAGATGGCGGCGCAGAGGTGCTTCTGCTAGTTAGCCCCATTGGAGACAAAACTGAGAATTGGGAAGAAGTACAGAAATTTCACATGAGAAAATCTTTGGATTTTCAAGAGATACCACACATTACATCATCATCATCATCATCATCATCATCATGATGGTTATTATTGTTTACTGTGGATGAGTCCAGTGAAGTATAAAAGAAAAGATACCCAGGATCCTCAGTGGAGAGTCTTTCAGTCAAGAGCAGGAAAGGAAGTCTGCCAGTTTTGGAGTAGCATGATTTCATATCAGTTTCATGCCGTGTGGCTGACAGGGTCTTGGTGCTCTAGCTGGATAGCAGGCCTGAGCCTCTAAGGTGGGAGAGCCGAGTTCAGGACATTGGTCCACCAGAGACCTACCGGCCCTACGTAATATGAATCGGTGAGAGATATCCCAGAGATCTCCATCTCAATGCTAAGTCCCAGCTCCACTCAATGACCAGCAAGCTACAGTGCCAGGCAACCCATGCCAAACAACTAGCAAGACAGGAACACAACCCCACCCATTAGCAGAGGGGCTGCCTAAAATCATAATAAGTTCACAGACATCCGAAAACACACCGCTAGATGCAGCCCTGCCCACCAGAAAGACAAGATCCAGCCTCATCCACCAGAACACAGGTGCCAGTCTCCACCACCAGGAAGCCTACACAACCCACTGAACCAACCTTACCCACTAGGGGCAGACACCAAAAATAACGGGAACTATGAACCAGCAGCCTGTGAAAAGGAGACCCCAAACACAGTAAGATAAGCAAAATGAGAAGATGGAGAAATACGCAGCAGACGAAGGAGCAAGGTAAAAACCCACCAGGCCAAACAAATGAAGAGGAAATAGGCAGTCTACCCAAAAAAGAATTCAGAGTAATGATAGTACAGATGATCCAAAATCTTGGAAATAGAATGGAGAAAATACAAGAAAATTTTAACAAGGACCTAGAAGAACTAAAGAGCAAACAAACAATGATGAGCAACACAATAAATGAAATTAAAAATTCTCTAGAAGAAATCAATAGCAGGATAACTGAGGCAGAAGAACAGATATGTGACCTGGAAGATAAAATAGTAGAAATAACTACTGCAGAGAAGAATAAAGGAAAAAAATGAAAAGAATTGAGGACAGTCTCAGAGACCTCTGGGACAACCTTAAATGCACCAACATTCGAATTATAGGGGTCCCAGAAGAACAAGAGAAAAACAAAGGGACTGAGAAGAGATTATAGTTGAAAACTTCCCTAACATGGGAAAGGAAACAGTCAATCAGGTCCAGGAAGCACAGAGAGTCCCATACAGGATAAATCCAAGGAGAAACATGCTAAGACACATATTAATCAAACTATCAAAAATTAAATACAAAGAAAAAATATTAAGAGCAGCAAGGGAAAAGCAACAAATAACATACAAGGGAATACCCATAAGGTTAACAGCAGATCTTTCAGCAGAAACTCTGCAAGCCAGAAGGGTGTGGCTGGACATATTTAAAGTGATGAAAGGGAAAAACCTACAACCAAGATTACTCTACCCAGCAAGGATCTCATTCAGATTCAACGGAAAAATTAAAACCTTTAAAGACAAGCAAAAGCTAAGAGAATTCAGCACCACCAAACCAGCTTTACAACAAATGCTATAGGAACTTCTCTAGGCAGGAAATGCAAGAGAAGGAAAAGACCAACAATAACAAATGCAAAACAATTAAGAAAATGGTAATAGGAACATACATATCTATAATTACCTTAAATGTAAATGGATTAAATGCTCCAACCAAAAGACATAGACTGGATGAATGGCTAGAAAAACAAGACCTGTATGTATTCTGTCTACAAGAGACCCACTTCAGACCTAGGGACACATACAGACTGAAAGTGAGGGGATGGAAAAAGGTATTCCATGCAATTGGAAATCAAAAGAAAGCTGGAGTAGCAATTCTCATATCAGATAAAATAGACTTTAAAATAAAGACTATTACAAGAGACAAAGACAGACACTACACAATGATCAAAGGATCACTCCAAGAAGAAGATATCACAGTTGTAAATATTTATGCACCCAAGATAGCAGCACCTCGATACATACGGCAAATGCTAACATCATAAAAGGGGAAATTTACAGTAACACAATCATAGTAGGGAACTTTAACACCCCACTTTCACCAATGGACAGATCAACAAAAATGAAAATAAATAAGGAAACAAAGCTTTAAATGATGGATTAAACAAGACGGACTTAATTGATATTTATAGGACATTCCATCCAAAAACAACAAAATACAGTTTCTTCTCAAGTGCTCATGGAACATTCTCCAGGATAGATCATACCTTGGGTCACAAAACAAGCCTTGGTAAATTTAGGGAAATTGAAATCATATCAAGTACCTTTTCTGATCACAATGCTCTAAGACTAAATATCACTTACAGGAAAAAAAAAACTGTAAAAAATACAAACACATGGAGGCTAAACAATACACTACTAAGTAACCAAGAGATCACTGAAGAAGTCAAAGAGGAAATCAAAGAATACCTAGAAAAAATGACAATGAAAACACAACTATCCAAAACCTATGGGATTATATACACCATCAAATGTAACATATATAGCTAGTGAGAAGCAGCCACATAGCACAGGGAGATCAGCTTGGTGCTTTGTCACCACCTAGAGGGGTGGGATAGAGAGGGTAGGAGGGAGACGCAAGAGGGAGGAGATATATGTTTATGTATAGCTGATTCACTTTGTTATACAGCAGAAACTAACACACCACTGTAAAGCAATTATACTCCAATAAAGATGTTTAAAAAACCCCCACAAAACCTGTGGGATGCAGCAAAAGCAGTTCTAAGAGGGAAGTTTATAGCAATATTATCCTACCTCAAGACACAAGAAACATCTCAAACAACCTAACCTTATACCTAAAGCAATTAGAGAAAGAAGCACAACCGCCCCCCCCCAAAGTTAAGAAGGAAAGAAATCATAAAGATCATATCAGAAATAAATGACAAAGAAATGAAGGAAATGATAGCAACGATCAATAAAACTAAAAGCTGGTTCTTTGAGAAGATAAACAAAATTGTTAAAACATTCCCCAGACTCATCAAGAAATAAAGGGAGAAGACTCAAATCAATAGAGTTAGAAATGAAAAAGGAGAAGTTACAACTGACACCGCAGAAATACAAAGGACCATGAGAGATGACTACAAGCAACTCTATGCCAATAAAATGGACAACCTGGAAGAAATGGACAAATTCTTAGAAAAGCACAACCTTCCGAGACTGAACCAAGAAGATATAGGAAATATAAACTGACCAATCACAAGCACTGAAATTGAAAGTGTGATTAAAAATCTTCCAACAAACAAAAGCCCAGGACCAGATGACTTCACAGGCAAATATTATCAAACATTTAGAGTAGAGCTAACACCTATCCTTCTCAAACTCTTCCAAAATACAGCGGAGGGAGGAACACTCCCAAGCTCATTCTACAAGGCCACCATCACCCTGGTACCAAAACCAGACAAAGATGTCACAAAGAAAGAAAACTTCAGGCCAATATCACTGATGAACATAGATGCAAATATCTTCAACAAAACACTAGCAAACAGAATCCAACAGCCCATTAAAATGATCATACACCATGATCAAGTGGGGTTTATTCCAGGAATGCAAGGATTCTTCAATATATGCAAATCAATCAATGTGATACACCATATTAAATTGAAGGATAAAAACCACATGATCTCCTCAACAGATGCAGAAAAAGCTTTTGACAAAATTCAACACCCATTTATGATAAAAATCCTCCAGACAGTAGGCAGAGAGAGAACTTACCTCAACATAATAAAGGCCATATATGACAAACCCACAGCCAACATCGTTCTCAATGGTGAAAAACTGAAACCATTTCCACTAAGATCAGGAACAAGACAAGGGTGCCCACTCTCACCACTATTATTCAACTTAGTTTTGGAATTATTAGCCACAGAAATCAGAGAAGAAAAAGAAATAAAAGAAATCCAAATCAGAAAAGAAGAAGTAAAACTGTCACTGTTTCCAGATGACATGATACATAAAGAATGATACATTCTGCATGATACATAAAGAATCCTAAAGATGCTACCAGAAAACTACTAGAGCTAATCAATGAATTTGGTATAGTAGCAGGATACAAAACTAATGCACAGAAATCTCTTGCATTCCTGTACACTAATGATGAAAAATCTGAAAGAGAAATTAAGGAAACACTCCCATTTGTCATTGCAACAAAAAGAATAAAATATCTAGGAATAAACTTACCTAAGGAGACAAAAGACCTGTATGCAGAAAACTATAAGACACGGATGAAAGAAATTAAAGATAATACAAACAGATGGAGAGATATACCACATTCTTGGATTGGAAGAATCAACACTGTGAAAATGACTATAATACCCAAAGCAATCTATAGATTCAATGCAATCCCTATCAAACTACCAATGGCATTTTTCACAGAACTAGAATAAAAAATTTAACAATTTATATGGAAACACAAATGACCCCGAATAGCCAAAGTAAGTTTAAGAAAGAAAAACGGAGCTGGAGGAATCAGGGTCCCCGACCTCAGACTATACTACAAAGATACAGTAATCAAGACAGTATGGTACTGGCACAAATACAGAAATATAGATCAACGGAACAGGATAGAAAGCCCAGAGATAAACCCACGCACATATGGTCACCTTATCTTTGATAAAGGACGCAAGAATAGACAATGGAGAAAAGACAGCCTCTTCAATAAGTGGTGCTGGGAAAACTGGACAGCTACATGTAAAAGAATGAAATTAGAACACTCCCTAACACCATACACAAAAATAAACTCAAAATGGATTAAAGATCTAAATGTAAGGCCAGACACTATAAAACTCTTACAGGAAAACATAGGCAGAACACTCTGTGACATAAATCACAGCAAGATCCTTTTTGACCCACCTCCTAGAGAAATGGAATTAAAAACAAAAGTAAAAAAATGGGACCTAATGAAACTTAAAAGCTTTTGCACAGAAAAGGAAACCATATACAAGATGAAAAGACAGCCCTCAGAATGGGAGAAAATATTTGCAAATGAAGCCACTGACAAAGGATTAATCTCCAAAATATACAAGCAGCTCATGCAGCTGAATATTAAAAAAACAAACAACCCAATCCAAAAATGAGCAGAGGACCTAAATAGATATTTCTCCAAAGAAGATATACAGATTGCCAACAAACACATGAAAGGTTGCTCAACATCATTAATCATTAGAGAAGTGCACATCAAAACTACATGGTATCACCTCACATTGGTCAGAATGGCTCTCATCAGAAAGTCTACAAAAAATAAATGCTGGAGAGGGTGTGGAGAAAAGGGAATCCTCTTACACTTTTGGTGGGAAAGTAAATTGGTAACAGCCACTATGGAGAACAGTATGGAGGTTCCTTAAAAAACTAAAAATAGAACTACCATATGACCCAGCAATCCCACTACTGGGCATATACCCTGAGAAAACCATAATTCAAAAAGAGTCAGGTACTGCAATGTTCATTGCAGCACTGTTTACAATAGCCAGAACATTGAAGCAACCCGAGTGGCCATCGACAGATGAATGGATACAGAAGATGTGGCACATATATGCAATGGAATATTACTCAGCCATAAAAAGAAATGAAATTGAGTTATTTGTAGTGAGGTGGATGGATCTAGAGTCTGTCATACAGAGTGAAGTCAGAAAGAGAAAAACAAATACTGTATGCTAACACATATATATGGAATCTAAAAAAAAAAAAATGGACATGAAGAACCTAGGGGCAAGATGGGAGTAAAGATGCAGACCTACTAGAGAATGGACTTGAGGACACGGGGAGGGGGAAGGGTAAGCTGGGATGAAGTGAGTGAGTGGCGTGGACATATATACACTACCAAATATAAAATAGCTAGCTAGTGGGAAGCAGCTGCATAGCACAGGGAGATCAGCTTGGTGCTTTGTGACCACCTAGAAGGGTGGGATAGGGAGGATGGGAGGGAGACGCAAGAGGGAGGAGATATGGGGATATATGTATATGTATAGCTGATTCGCTTTGTTATACAACAGAAACTAACACACCATTGTAAAGCAGTTATACTCAAAGATGTTAAAAAAATGTAGAGACCTGTATTCACATAAAAAGTTAATTTTATGCTATGTTATTTTTTTTTTTTTTTTTTTTTTTTTTTTTTTTTTTGCGATACGCGGGCCTCTCACTGTTGTGGCCTCTCCCATTGCGGAGCACAGGCTCCAGACGTACAGGCTCAGCGGCCATGGCTCACGGGCCCAGCCGTTCCATGACACGTGGGATCTTCCCGGACCGGGGCACGAACCCGTGTCCCCTGCATCGGCAGGCGGACTGTCAACCACTGCGCCACCAGGGAAGCCCATATGCTATGTTAATTTAAAAATTAAAAGTGCTTACAAATGAGATGAAGCCTATGAAAAGACTTTTTAAAATTCAAAATTCCATAGACATATAGTCATTTTTTTTTTTTTTTGAACACACACCATCTTGAACTTAATTTTCACCGAGTACTAGGAACATTTTTCTTGTTGCCAGGTTATATATTCTGTTTCTGACATGATGTTTCATTTAGACTACTCACAACCACCACCACCCCTTTTTTCTCTTTAAAAATGATACAAATTGTACTTTGTACTTTTTAATTCATAAATGTGTGGATTTTAAACATCCTCTTGTGAAGAGCTGATGGAGGTACAAATGTGTTCTATTTTGGTGGGAAGTGTTAAACTTGGGATGTGCACATATTAACATATGAAAAAGCCCTTTTTATGTGCTTAAATTGGATGAGGATTCATAGGAAAACAGCCTGGAAATGAGAATGGAATTTCCCCTCAATGATCCTTTGACTCTTGACTGGGTTATGAGGACCCTTGTGGACTTGTTGACGATAATCTCTTGC